>NW_024617488.1:0-21911 GCF_008729295.1 Plectropomus leopardus | reverse complement strand
CCCTGAGGTCCTCCGGCACTGGCCTTTTAACCATACCACAAGTTAGCACTAAAAGAAATGGGGAGGCGGCTTTCAGTTACTATGGCCCCCGTCTGTGGAACAGCCTGCCGGAGAACCTCAGGATCACAGACAGTGTTGAGGTTTTTAAAAAGAGGCTCAAGACCCATCTTTTCAATCAGGCTTTTAACTAACTAACTACTTATTTATTTATTTATTTAGTCTACTTTTTTATTTTATCTTAATCCACTGTTTTAGTCTCCCATTTATTTATTTATTTATTAGCGGTTATAACCTTTACACTATTTTACTGTGCACTTGTATTCTTTGTCTTATTTCACTGTTTTAGTCCCTTACGTTCTTAGCTTTTATGTTCTTTACCTTATTTTATTGTGTTAGTTTTTAGCTCCGGTGTTTCCTCATCGGGGCCTGCCGGACTGGGAGTGGTCTCTGGTCCACCATTGGGGGTGCTGTACCGCGGACTGTTTCGGCCCGGGTGGCTAGAGGGCTCGGCATCTTTGCGCGGGCACTCCTGTCCGCCCGGGTTGGGATGGTCTCTGTGGCGGCGCCCCGGCGGTGCTGGACCGTGACCTCTCTCAGTGAGGTTGGCCCCCAAAGGTAGCTTCTCCCTCGCCTCAGGTCTCAGTGCCTAGCCATGTCTCTTTAGTAACAATCTCTCTATGTCTCTCTAGCCATGTCTCATGTCTCTTTAGTAACAGCTGGTGTGTGCTGGTGTATGTGTGCGTGTGTGTGGGTGGTAAGGGTGGATGTTCGGGTGCCTTTGCGAATATGTGTGGGAATATCTACATGAATGTGTGTGTTTTGTTGCATACGTTATATGTGGGGGTGGGAGGGTCAGGCTGTCTGTATTTTTCTTGATTTTCTTTGATGTTTTTCATTTCTGTTATTGTTTTTAATCTCTGTGAGGCACTTTGTGTTACTCTTTGTATGAAAAGTGCCATACAAATAAAGATTTGATTGATTGATTGATTGAACTGATTTCAGAGTTCAGTCTGCAGAGTTTTTATGCCTCTGTGCCGGCGAAGCCCGCATGTTTTTGGGTTGTCCGTCCATCTGCCTGTCCATTCTATTTTTGTCCCATTTATGTCAAGAACACCGTGAGGGATTTTCTTTGACATGAAGGTCAAAGGTTAAAGGTTAAGGCCACAATGACCTCTCAAACATTATTAATTTTGGCAATAACTCAAGAATTTATAGTTAAATTATGACAAAATTTTGCACAAGTGCCTAAAAGGATAAAATGATGAGATTTTATAGAAAAGGTCAAAGGTCAGTTTCACTGTGCCACTTTTCTGCCATATTATTTCACATCATAAGTGAGGAACAAAAAGGGAGACACATGGTCAGAAACATCTGGTATAAGGTGTCCCACAGCAGTATAACCACCTGGTCCATATAATGCAGGACGAGGCCGACCAGCAGAGAGGGAAGGCTCTGTGAGTCCAGCTTGTGTTCTGGTCTTCACCGTGTCCTTGTCCTGTGAGATGTTTCATAAGAATAACCTGAATAACAATCTAAACTTTAAACAAAAACTATTTGACTTACTTTTCTTCACAGAAATGAATACAGTCTTGACATACAGGCCTTCTGTTTATACTGTATAAAAAACAATACATGCCTGGTTACCCACAGTGAAACTTTAGCGACCTCTAGTGGGGATCAAGATCTCCATGCTGGGGCCCAACCTGTGTGTGCAGAATGGAGCTCCCTCAGTGCAACAGTGTGGCTTATTGGTGGTTTTTATCAGTGTTTTTGGACAGCTATGCAGCTTATATGAAAGTGGGATTTTTTTATGGGAATTATTGATAATAAGAGTATCACCGGACTTATCCATTAACCCTTTGAAACCTGGATACAGAGCAGTTTTCTTGTGCTGTGTTCAGATGCCTTCCACAAGCTAGTTGAGCTTTTAAAACCTTTCAAAAACACATGGAAAATAGGCAATGGCCAACAAATTGCAACTAAATAGTAAAAGGTGACAACAAAACAACATAAAATTTGTTTTGAAAAAAGAAAGTGTTGCTGATGAGAAAATAACCACAAAAAAGGGAAAGTTGTCCAGAAAAAACAAAACACAATATATATATATATATATATATATACATATATATATATATTTGAAATAATATAGACGATAGTGTTACAGAACAAACTAAATAAATATATTCACATATTTAAAAACTGTTTTGTGTTTGTTTCGATGTTTTTTGTCTTTTTGTTTTTTACTTTTTTGCATATTATCAGGTCATTTTCTTCTTTTTATATTTAAAATATTATATGTAAAATACATGCATTTTTTTTTTTAATTTGTTTGATTCGATCGGTCATTTTCTTGCCTTTTTTTTTTTACTTTTCATGTGTATTATTATGTCATTCTCTTAACTTTTTCACAACTTTTTTGTTTTGCTGATGTTTTGCACAATTCAGACTTTTTCCAATAATTTGCACATGTTCAAAGGTTCAATTTGAATACCCGTCTACTTTATATGGCTTGCTGAAATCTTTGAAACTTTTTCATGTGTACTTAGAGGCCAAAAGTTGCAGTATGTCACTGTTGGTTAGCGGGTGCCATGTTTTAAAAAAGGCTCATGGATGCATTCTATTATGGAACAGATGGAACAAAACAGTAGAATCTTGAGAAATTCTGAACGGAACATCTTCTAATAGGACTTCAGAGTCACAGGCTCTCAGTTTGACATTTGCAGACGCTTTGAACAGGTTAACCCTTTGTTGAGAGCTGACTTTAGCTACAAAACCATCGGCAACCATGTTCAATCTACCTTGCTGTGGACGACAGGTATGTATTACAGATCTTTCAGCAAGTTTTTGTAGATTCTGTTGTCTCTGAAGTCAGCTATGAAGCAAATCTTTTTTGACAACTTGCACTGAAATATATTTTACTTTAACTTTTACAGAGAAATCAAAAGGCAGCTGAGAAAGCTGAGAAGGTTGTGGAGAGCAGAAGACCTCGCTCTGTCTCTAGTGGAAGGTAAGAAAAGTTACCTTTGAAGACGTTAACTTGATAACTAGACAAATAGAAAGAGCTGCATAGTTTGATGCAGTTTAAAGTGGTGTTTTGTGATATTTTGATCAAATCAGTTATATGAAGGAGTTAAAAAATAGGCTATCAAGAGTAACTAAACTCTCCACGCTGCCAGTTAAATAGACACACCTGCATTAAAGCAACATTATGCAACTTTTAGTTGACTGTTGAGTTTCATTCACATGTTGATGTTACCAAATGCATCTTTATTTTCTTTTAACCAGTTCACTTAGTTCCTTCTTCCAATGTTTTTTTTTAAACAAACCAAGCCATTTTGCTCAGATTTCATAGCATGAATTGTGTTTCATTATACCTTTATAAATGAAATAAATGTTATATCTACATCTTATTATTTAAATGGTCTGGACAAAGATATGAATCATTTATAGTTTACGATGATTCAAAAGAGATTTTTTGCTCAATAAATGACTTAATTGTTGAATCAGTTGCTGACATTGTTGGACTTGTTTTTGTGTCAGTTGACTATTTAGTTGACTAAAAGTTGACATTGCTAACATGTTGTATTTACAATAAAGAATGATTCATCTCTTTGAACAATCTCTGCTAATGAATTGTGTTTGTGTCTCTCACCAGAGTCTCAGACGCTCCTGCCGCCAAGCCCTCTGTGGAGGATCGTCCTGGGAGGACTCCTTGGCGGGACAGACTGTTCGGCCGACTTTTGGTATGTTGCACAGGAAGTGCCAAGGCTTCACATGAACCCATTTTCAATCTTTGTAGGATTCATATTTAGGCTCTGGGAACAAAATATACTCAACATGGTTTATTCTGATGATTTTTTTAGAAGAAAAAAGACGTCCAGAGGAACCTGCGATCCAACATGATCCAGCCACCACAACAACAGCTGGACATGTCAAAGCAGACAAGAAGCGCTGCTGGATATGCAGAGCCTTTGACCGCTGCAAAGTAAGTCTCTGTCACAACACACACACACACACACACACACACACACACACACACACACACACACACACACACACACACACACACACACACACACACACACACACACACACACACACACACACACACACATTTACCAGACTGGACTTGTACATTACAGAGAAAAACATGGAATACTGAACCTTGAGAGTTTGTGTTTCCGCTAACAGAGAAAACATCGAGAGGCTCCAGCTGCAGGCGAGACTCCTCATGCTCCAGATGAGGTCACTGAGGTGGTGGCGTTCATCCCTGAGGAAGAGGACGAAGAGCCCAAGAAGGAGGTGGAGAAACAGAAGAAGAAGGACGAGTGTCCCGTGGTCCAGCCTGTGAGCCGTCCACATACCACGAGGGACACGTCCTCCAACAGGTACGTCCACCCAATCACACGCTCTAACTTCTTATTCAAAAGCACAACAACAATAAGAGAGGGGGCGAGGATCCATGCTCAGAACTGTTTCTGGTACCAACTGAAATTTGGTCTCAGCCATTTCTAAAGCTGTCACTGGATGTCTGATTAGATTTTTGTAATGTTTCTTTACTCTTAATGGACGGGTTCAGAACTTTTTGCCTTCTTCTTCGTTTGTGTTTCTAGCTGCTGGCTTCAGTCGTCTTGGTTGGGTTAGAGCTGAGTTTAGTGCAATTTTATATGCAAATTTAACTGATGAAAGAAAAAGTGAATAAATGCACGTTTCCACCCACTACAGTTATACAAATATTAGTCGTAGGGCGAACGATGATTATCGATTACTCTGCAAATTATTATTTCAATTTGTCAGTTCATCGTTTGGTCTATAAAATATACAAGAAATTGTAAAGAAATGCTCGGTGACCTCTTCATGGTAGGTAATATCTTTGAAGGTTTTTTAAGGATCTGTGGGAACCCTGTTTTATGCGTGGCCTACTTTCTCATCTCTTCAGTGACGCTTGAGTCACATCAGCTCTGTTGATAGATCCACGATGCTTACTTCAGTTGAAAATGTCTGTCATGTTTGTTGAGCGTGTGTTTGTGTGTCTTTCTTTCTGTAGAACCAGAACTCGTCAGGTCCACTTCAGTGATGTAGATGATGTCCCGCAGATCATCAGCACTCGGAGGCCGGCAGTTCAGCAGAAATGGTTTGGGTGAGTAAATCTGCCAAAAAAACACAAGAAACACAGTTTTCTGTCAAACACCTTCATCCTGGGAAACAACATCTTTGCTGCTTTTTCAACAAATCATAGAAACTGATATTGAAACTCTCTAATGTTAAAAGGAAAGAGAAAAAGAGCTCCAGTTTGTCCGTGTTCGTGATGCTCGTGTGTGCTGAGATGAGTTCTGTTTGTGTGTCAGGTTTCCAAATCCATCCCAGATTTGCTACATGAACTCCAGCCTCCAGAGTCTCATCACGCTGGCGCAGTTCACCACAGACGTCCGCTGCTGGGAGGAGCTGTGGCAATTGGTGCCTGAAGCTAAACTATTTAGTACAGCAGTACAGCACACACACACACACACACACACACACACACACACATGCAGACTCTATCCTAATGACCAAAGTGAAATAACAGCGGAAACTTACCTCTGATTTCTTCTCCACCCTCTGCAGAAGCTTCATGAACATCGTGCTGTGTCACCGCTCCGTAAACGTTGACCAGAAGCTCACGGCCCTCTACAGCCTCAAGTGGCTCGTCTCAATCCGGGCTCCTGAGTTTGAGGATTTCTGCCAGAAAGTGAGTCATCCAGTCTGATTGTTGTTGTTTCTCCTCCTCCTGATAGTTTGCTCTCTGTGCTTCAAACTCTCTGTGTGTCTCTGTGTGTTCAGATGCTCACGAGTTCCTGACGACTCTTCTGGCTCAGATGAGCAGAGAGTCCCTGCTGCTGCAGGAGGTCGCTGCCAGCGTGGGATGGAGCTACAGGTGCCCCGTGGAGAGACACTTTGGGTTCAGGATGCAGACCACCTGGACCTGCAAGAGGTAAGACAACAGAGAGAAACACAGGATACACAGCAGGAGACAAATGCCAACACACTTTCAGTCTCTGCGTGTATCACTTTCACACTTTACATCCAGGCCAACAGCAGTTTACTGCCTGTTCACCGTGACTCTAACCTCTGCTGCGTGGTACGGCACGGATCAACTCAACTCAACTCCTTCTTTGTTGGCTTTCTTTAGTAAAAGTTGTGGATAGTACAACTTTGTCGAGGTTTCAAGTTAGCTGAGCCGTTACTAGAAGACAGTTAAAACGCTGCAGACGGCTGATTGGTCAAAGGGAATCAGCACTGACACAGGACCGCCTGCATCAACGCGCTGCTTTTAAATAGCTGAGCTACTGCTTTGGCGATTAGCTGAGAATCCCCCCCTCCACTGAGAGGGTGTTATCAGCATTAGAAATCGAAATGGAGAAAAGGACCTGTGCTAAAAGAGAGTTGAGTTGAGTTGAACCATGCAGTGCAAATGAGGCCTGAGCTGCATGCAGTTACATTGGGACACACAGTCAGGTAAAGTGCTGGGCAGTAGATGTAGAGCACTATAGAGGACAAGATTGTGGACGCAGCCTGACTGTTTATCTTTGAGCTACTGAAACAGTCCTGAAATTTGTTTAATAACCTCACGTTTTGAAAAATGAACGTATAGCCTGCACTGTCTTGATTAAGGAATCCATCTGTTCGACTCTGTGCCTTTGTCATCACCTCTGTAATTTTTTTGTGTCCTGTCCCTTTAATGAGCAGCTGTGGAGCTTCTTCTGCACACGAGGAGAACTTCACCAACCTGTCTCTCAACCTGGAGCCTGGAAGCTCAGTCCAGGAGATGATCCAGGACTACCTGAAGGTAAGATCCACCTGTCCTCTTCCAGTGACATCATGACACACACACACACACACACACACACACACACACACACACACACACACACACACACACACACACACACACACACACACACACACACACACACACACACACACACAGTCCTTGTTAGTTCATGTATATCTGACAGCATGTTGTCTCTGTGCTGTTTCAGGAGTCAGAGTTGGATTTCAGGTGCGACTGCGGCGCCAACTCGTCCAGCCAGCAGTCAGCCTTCGTCACGCTGCCCAAGTAAGTGACAATAGTTAGAGTTGATTAAATACTAGATAATTGAGATTAACTGTGAAATGTTTGAGAAAATTATTAAGAATGAACACCATCGATCTTGTGCAACCTGCTCACACGTTTTCTTCTTTTCACTTCCTGTCCACAGAGTGCTGATGCTGCATTTGAAGCGGTTCACCTTCACGCCGCGGCTGGGGCTGCAGAAGCTGAGAGACCAGGTCGACCTCTTCAGGGAGCTGATGGTGGTCTCAGAGCAGGTAAGAAATAACTCGTCTGAGATCAACTACAAAGGAAACATCTGGTCTGTGTGAACTGGTGTGTGTGTGTGTGTGTGTGTGTGTGTGTGTGTGTGTAGCTAACTCTTGTTCCCTGTGTTCCCTCTCAGGGTGACGGCTGGTACAGTCTGGTGAGCATCATCAGCCATCTCGGCTCCGGAGCGCACGCAGGTAGACATCTTTTCTTTTCCTGAGAAAGGAGACATTAAATGTTTCATGTTGCTGTTAAATCACTGTTGTATATCTGATCTTAGTCTATGTTTTATAACCTCTACTTGTTAAGACATCTGATGTAACGCTGATTTGTCTCCCGTTAGGACACTACATCAGTGAAGGTCTGCATCCAGATGTGGATTTGGATGACCCCGCTGACCGCTGGCTGACCTTCAACGACTCAGAGGTCACACGCACCACCGGGTCCTCGGTCTGCCAGCAGCGTCAGCGTGACGCCTACATCCTTTTCTACCAGCGACGGATGGTAAGAGGACACCGTCACATCCTGGAGTCACACGGACTCTGACAGTTAGTCCAGCGACTCTGTACTGACTCCAAAGTGTTCTGTGTGTTCTCAGATGTAGAGCAGTGGAGGAGGCCACGTGGAGGCGTGATGATCCCGCCCAGGTGATCTGGGCTCAGGTAGGTATGTCTGTTCTCTCTCTGTGTTTTCCGCAGGCCGTGAAGGCGAGGATGGACGTTCCGTGATGGACCACCGGATGGTGAAGGACGACCAGCGGCCCACCAGAGGAGCAGCAGCGTGAAGCAGCAGGAGTTTCCCCCCCCAGCCCTCAGGAGGAGGGGTTGCTCTCAGAGAGCCTGGTTCCTCCCGAGGTTTCTTCCTGTGACAGGAAGTTGTTCCTCGCCGCCGTCGCCGTCCAATCAAGACCAGACCCAATCAGAACTCGTCTCCAACACAATTCGGACTACATTGGCAATGAATTGGACTCATAATCATTTTTATCATCATGATTGGAGATGAGTTGGTCTGTAACAAATTGGCTTGCTCTCTGGGAAAAACTAACTTCAAATAAATAAATAAAAAAATAACTCAAAAATTAAGAATCATTTTTCTGTGTTTAACTTGTTCTCTGTCATTTTAAATCTTGGTTCAACAGTGATTTTCCTGAATGTCTCCACAACAACATTCTCTGTGTTATGGTGAAATAACTTACAGGAGAGTGAAAATGCGGGTTCACATCCTGCGTCTCATGTTGGTTTAGATACACAAACACTCAAGATTCAGAGCTTTTGTTTGTCATTCAAAGTAGGTTGACTTTATTCATAAATCATCCACAGACAAGCTGTGAAAACTAGTAAATAATTAATATTTTTAGTGATTTACTTTAGCATACATTGACTTTCAATTAAAAAGGGCACAGAAACATGTACACAGATTGTAATATAATTCCCTACATGTTTCTGCTGTATTTGTGTGTATTAATCATCAAACAGTATTTTTGCAGCCTTGAAGTGATCCATAATATATTAAGTGATCATCACCACAGATTTGTAGTTTTATAGGTTCCTGTGCAATTTCAATCTTTGTACTTTGTTTTACTTCACAAAAGGATAAGTCAGGTTTATAGCTGGGTTTGTGCTGAAAAAACATATACAATGCATGTGGGGTAAGGATATTTTAAAAAGTGCTAAATGCAGATAAATGCATGGTAATGCAACAACAGACCTCTAATTAAAGGTTCAAAAGAAGAGACATAAGTCATAAAATATAGTTTCAGATGGTATTGTTGTCACATAGGTAAATAACCGTAGAAAAGGTTATTGTGTTGAGTTATAATATATCCTATGGTTTCACACACAGTCATAAAAAACACATTGCAGGCCTGTATGCTGCTCCAAAAATAATGAGTGCAATACAAAAAAAGATAATATTAGTGGATTGTATCACTTCTTTTATTATCATTTGACCGAGTGGTACTTATATATCACACATAAAGTTTCAAAAGTGTGCAGTTCCCATAATGTGTTGGGGGATTAACAGGACGCAGAATTTTGCCATAATTTAACTTATGCTACCCTGAAATTTAACTTGTTTTTGTTTACATTCTGGTGAAATGGCACCATTAGAAGTTCCTCAGTTTGCAATGTAAACATGGAATTACAGACAGTGTGCCAGCTACAATGCTGACCATGTGGGTAAAAGGGCCAATCAGCAGGCAAAAGTACAGAAACTAAGTACAGGCAAGTACAGTTCAAATTAAAGATTGCTTTCAGTCCTGGAGAGACAACATGGTCGTCAGAGGAGTTATCATCAGAGGCTAAAATCTTCATCAGAGGCACCCAAAGGCTTTGCCCGTCACCAGTGGAGGGATCTTTGGAGGGACCTTGGAACATTTACTGTCCAATGTGTCTCTCTATGAGAGCACCAACACAGCTTCTACAGTGACCAAGGGGGTCCATGTGAGCATCCAGCATGGTGTCCATGCTCCTTCTAGTCTGTGGTTCAACTATCCACCAGTTACACAAGCTGACATCAAGAAACTACTGCTAGCTGATGCTGGAGCTGCCGACCTTTCCTTTGTCATTAATCCTTAGGAGCTGATGTGGCTTTACTTATTTATTTATTCATTTTGTAAAATTGGTCTTAAAAGTAGTAAATCCCAGGACCTGTAACTTCCGATTTCTCTATGGAAGACAGTAAAGTTATTGATGACATCATGGAGAGTTTGACGATTGAAATTCATTTTATGAAATTTAAGAGTATATTCTTGAGTTGCATATATACAGAGCACCTGGTTCTTCCATTGAGACATTCATGAATACTGTTGTTGATGTTCTGGGAAAAGTATGTGAAAGAAATAACTATTTGTTTGTGGGGACTTTAACATTGATTTGATCAAATGGAATGAGCATAAAACAGACATCAGACTTCTGTAAACACAATGTTTAGTCGGGGCCTCTGGCCCTTGATCGACAAACCGAGTGGGATGACCAAAGAAAGTGCAACAATTATTGACAACATGTTTACCAATGCTCATTATAAAGCAACAAGTGGTTTGCTTATAAGTGACATCAGTGATCACCTTCCTATTTTTGTAAATTACATAATAATGAAATGTTGAATGTTAAATATTCAGATGGTAAAGGTGAGCCTTATTGTAAATTACTGAGATTAAGGACACCAGAAAGAAGGCTTTACTGTAAAGATGGAACTTATCAATTGTAGTGGGACGGGGTGTACATGGAGGATCCTAATCAGGCCTATGATGCATTTATGTTCACATTTTCAGAATTATATAATAAACATTGTCTCATTAGAGAGTACTGAGTGAAAGACAAACATACAGGAGAGCCATGGATGACCAAAGGTCTAGAAAGGGCAGGTAAAAAGAAAAATCTACTGTATAAGAAATGTTTACAGCTGAGGACTGATGAAAGTGAAGAAAAATATAAGTTGTATAAGATCAAATTGATCACCATTATGAGATTAAAAAAGAAGGAATATTACAGTAAGATGTTGGAGGACAGTAAAAATAATATGCAAAGGACCTGGAAAGTGCTAAACAATATTATTTGGAATCAGTGTAATATATCTGAACTTCCCAATTATTTTTTGAATGGCTCTAATACTACAGTGGACAATCCAAAAAATGTAGCTGAAGATTTCAATGATTACTTTGTGGGTATTGGCACTACTTTGGCCAGAGAGATTGTAGTCCCTGATGACAAAAAAAGATACGCTTAATGATCTAATAAATAGCAATATCCGCTCAAATGGTTATTAGTGGAGTAAATGAAAATGATGTGATTGACACTGAAAGACAGTTCAAAAACAAAAGATCATCTGACATAAATGACATAGAGATATGGTAATTATTAAAGAAGTCAGACCTCTGACCTATATATGTCATCTGTCTTTTCAAAAGGGAATTTTTCTAATAATATGAAACTAGCAAAGGTAATTCAGTATTCAAAAATGGGGACAAGCACCACATGGACAATTATAGACCAGTATCCCTTCTTCCTCAGTTTTCCAAAATGTTAGAGATATTATTTGTAGAACAATAAGATTCGTTTGTCAGTAAAAATAAATTATAAAGTGAAAATCAGTCCAGATTTAGAGAAAACAGAACTACTTCTGATGCAGTAATGCAGATGGTTGAAGAAATTGCAATGGCTAATGAAAATGATGAATGTTCTGTTGGTATTTATGTGGACTTACAGAAGGCTTTTGATACTGTAGATCACAGCCGATTAATGATGAAGCTGGAGAAGTATGGGATACGTGGTACAGCTTATTCTTGGCTACGAAGTTACTTACACAGCAGACAGAGTGTGTACAAATAAAAGTTATCATGTCAGGATTTAAGGAGATCACCTGTGGAGTACCCCAAGGATCTGTGATTGGTCCAAAACTGTTTACACGTTATATTATTGATTATATTTGCAATGTTACAGATCTGTTAAAATTTGTAATTTTTGCAGATGACACAAATTTAGTTTGTTCCGGTTAAAATTTAAAGGAACTTTTGAATACTGTGGAAAGGGAGCTGGAAATCCTCAAAACTTGGTTTGATGTAAACAAATTGTCTCTGAATATAAATAAAACTAAATTTGTGTTTTTTGGAAATCAAAAAGAAATTACTGGTGATATTGAATTAAAAATCTGTGATATTAATATTGAAAGAGTTTATGAAACAAAATTCCTTGACGTTGTGATTGATCATAAATTATCATGGAAACAACATTTTGATTATATTAGAGGGAAAATCTCTAAATCAGCAGGAATCCTTTATAAATTATTATTATTAGGCTCACACATAAATCCACTTGTTTTCTTAAATTCTTATGTGTAGAATGGGGATCAACCTTCAAAACAACTAAAAACTCAAAGTTTTTTACAAAAACGAGCCATATGATTTGTTTTATTGCTCACAAAAATAATGCAAATAATGACTTGTTTTAATTGTAAAATAATCAAAGTTCAACAACAAAATCAATGTCACTCCCAGACTCTGAGCAAAAGTTTCTTTTTGATACGGGAGAGCAAATATGATCTGAGAGGTGTTTATAGGTTTACTGTACAAAAAAGCAAAAAAAGCTAAAAAAGGGATTTAAAAAGGAGGTGCATCTCTTTTATTGGGGTCAATTTCTGGAATTATGCGAGTATAAGTTTAAAAATGTGTAATTCACTTTTGGTTTTCAAAAGAATGGTTTGTAAAGCAATTTTTGAAGGGTACAAACATGAATACATTTTTTTTTTATTTATTTTTTTTTTTAACATTTTGAAAGGTAGCTTAAATTGATGAGCATGTAGGTTAGGCATATATAAGCATTTTGCTGCTGCCTAAACCTGTTCAGTCTCTACATCATACACAGACTGCTGTTTTTGTTTATACTGATGATACTGTTGATGATACTGATGATACTGATAACGTAAGTATTTACTTAAAGTTCAACTGTGTAATAAAAATGGAGCAACATTACAAGGCACCATCTTTTATTATCTTTTCGTGGGCACAACACTTTTTGATTCTGCTAATTTAATTTCTCTGATCGTGATTACGATTTGATTCCCTGATAAGTTTGTATGTAGATTTGTGTGTGTATGTGTGTGTATAGAGATAGATATACCATTATCTGATTATCACGTAAATATTAAAACTGACAGCACTGCTGTCGTTATTTACCGTCGTTTAGCTGCTGTTGCTAATAAGCTAAGCTCGTGCTCGTGAACGAGAGTGCTGTTCGCTTCGAGCACTCGGGTCATCTGTGTGAGCGAGGCAGTGAGTGAGTCAGAGTCAGTGCTCGGGTACTCGGCTGCACTCGGCCGCGTTTTGGCTGTCGTTAATCACTTCTACGCATGCTCTATGGGCCAGTAGATCCGGGTATTTTACACTTTTCTAAACTTGGAAAAAGAGTTTTCTCTGCTTCATGCAGGCCCCCAGGAAGTGCACCACGCTCTGAAGCAAAATTTACATAGTGGCCGAAAGTGTGGAGTTACAGCGTCACGTGATGCACACTGGCCCGGAAAGACTTTTCCCCATTTGCTTAACATTTGAAAAAGAGACATCCTTAAATCACTGGATATTTTTTTTTGAGACATGTTGACTTTTCAAAACGCATTTTTTTAATAGCCATTATTACAAATATTAAGTCCTAAAGAAGTAAAATGCGCCATTTTCTGAATAACGATTTGGAATTCGGTTAATCTCCAGACATAAATAAACCCATATAGGACCCGCGGGACTCTACCGCGTGAACATGCATGTAACTCTTGGAGTCTCTGACACAACACAGGCTTTGTGCCGGCTGTAGTAATGGATATTTTTGAATCATAATTCATCATTTTTACCATCTTACAACACATCCATACGCTGTCGGCTGTAAAGCCTGTAATATGGAAATCTTACCGTGTCTGTATCAGAGACCGTATATACAGTCTACGGTCAGTATTCAAACTGCCGGTTATCAGTGTGGAGCACTAGTGACATTTACTAAACGGTACTGAACGTAGTATTTACTTAAAGTTGAACTGTAATTCATGTCTTTAATTTGCCAAAGACCCACTTTTTTTAGATACTTACAAATCGAGATTTTACTCTGAAACATTTCCCTGGTTTTATTACTATGCCTCCTTCTCACCTGGTTGATGGTATATTTAATATTAATCCCCATCTCAAAAGGTACCATTACCAAGTTGTACAACATTTTTCTCACGCGCCTACCTTCAGACTCTGACAGTCTACGTTGTGCTTGTTCGTCCAGCGACCTTAATATTGAGATAGATACTGAGGTCTGGCAGTCAGTTTTGAATAGGATCCACACATCATCCATTTGTGCTCGTCACAGGGTTTTGCAGTGTAAGGTCACTTTCGCAGGGTCCACTGGTCTAAAATGAAACTAGCCCTCATCTATCCTGGCACCAGTTCAAACTGTGATAAATGTCATCTGGGCCCAGCTAATCTAACCAACATGTTTTGGACATGTCCTGCCCTGTCTTCATTTTGGTCTGTTTTCAACTCTCTTTCGTTTTGGCAAAATCTGTTTACATTCTACATTCTCTCTTTCGTCCATTATATCTGCCAAGGCGTGTTTTTTTGATGCACATCCCCCCCCTCACCCTGAGTTGGCCTTTTTTGGTGTCCTAGCCATTGACCTTTCTTTGCCGTCCTATTTTGTTGAACATTTGTAGCATTTCTCACATTGCTAAAGCAAGGCGTGTTATTTTGATGCACAAAGACACTCTTTACGTGGCTCCAACATAAAATTTTCTAAATATATGGCTACGTTTCTTAGAATATGTCAGTTCAGCTGGATGCTGTCCAAACTAACTGAGCACTTCAAACCCCCCGTATTACACTTTGGGGCCAAGTCTTGTTTTTTCTCATGTTTGTAGCACACATTATGTTTAGTAAGTTACAGTCTCTCTAAATTGTTTTGTTTTGTATATTCGATGTTGTTCTATGTTTGCGTGGTCAGTTTTTATTTATTTAATTTACTGTAAATTTATTTTCGTTTCCCTTTGTTTTTGTTGCTGATTTTATTTTTTTGCCTTGTCTAACTTGTTCTTTTGCCTACATCTAGAGACCTTCTCTTAGTTAATTATACATATTCATACGAAGGTTTTTGTATTGTATGTATGCTTCTTGTGTCAAAAACTTCATAAATAAATCATACATATAAAGTTGAACTGTGTAATAATACACGGGGCAACGTTACAAGGCACCACCTTTTATTATATTTTTGTGGGCACAACACCTTTTTTTAATTCTGTTAATTTAATTTCTCTGGTCGTGATTATGATATGATTCCCTGAAAAGTTGTATGTATATGTCATATATGTGTGTGTGTGTGTGTGTGTGTGTGTGTGTGTGTGTGTGTGTAGAGAGAGAAAAATATGCCATTATCAGATTATCAGGTAAATATTAAACCGACAGCACCGCTGTAGTTATACCACCGATTAGCTGCTGTTGCTAATAAGCTAAGCTAATATGAGAGGAATGCTCGTGCACGAGCGCTGTTCGCCTCGAGCACTCGACTCGGGTAACTTGTGTGAGCGGGAAAAAAAGTTTTTCTCTGCTTCATGCGCCAATGAGCAGCTCTCATGGGAATGAATGAGGCCCCGCCCCCACGGCTGTATCCAGATTAAATAATAGATCCATGGACAGCAGCAGACATGAGAAAAGATGGCGTACCAGCGCCTACAATTGAAGTCAACACAGCCCACTGAGACTAAACCTTAAAGCAAGATGTTGTTGATCCGATTATAATGATAATCCGTAATTTATTCATGAAAATATAAAGTGTGTAAGAATGTTTGCAATTCAAGGTGTATAACACAAAATATGAAGTGCTTAATATGAAGCTAAAGCTAAAGCTGTTGCAGCAGCATGATTCACTGTTGATTTGTCTGCACATCCTACCTTTACATAAGAGCAGACTGTCGTCATGAACTTTTGTTGATGCTGGCAGAGCTGTCACTCATGCTCCTCTTTTATCTTCATATCAACATGACAGGATGGGCTCCACCTGGAGAGGATGGCAGGCAGAAAGAGGAGGAGACAACAAGGTCATGATGACAACTTTTTCTGCAATGAAATGTACTTTTTCAAAGAACTTCAATTTAACATAGATTTTTTATATAACAGCTAAATGCTGATTAACTGTTTGAAACCTAGATGGACATCTGTATGTCTTCACAGGTATTTGAACCTTTGAAACCTGAGCAAAAAGGTTTAATTCTCTTCAGTGACATGAGAGAAAAAGCAAAAAAAAAAAAAAAAGACAAAAGACAAAAAATGAACTGAAAATAAATATAAAATTAAAGGAGAGAGATATGAAATTATCAGAAATGATCAAAAAAGGGGGGAAATGTCTAGAAATTATATTTCTGATTATTAGAATTATACTTTATATATACATATATTTTCTGATAATTTTCCCAGGGATTTTGTTGCAAAAATTTTGGGTCATTTTTTTGTTGAGTTGCTCATCGCCTTCCTTTTATTTTTTGCCCAAGTTTGAAAGGATTTAGTGTTAAAATGCACAAACTGTGTTAGTTTGCCACTGATGCAGGTAGCAGACACTGTGTATGCAGATCTGTATGTCTGCCTTAACTAACTTTACATCTTTTTCATTTCTTTCAAGAAAAGTGAGAGAGAGGAAAAAGCATGAAGAAGCCAAACAGGTAAAACATCTGTCCTGCTTTCTTTTCTTTTCTAAAACAAAAAATGACTCTTTTTAATTTCAAAAGACGTTTTAGGATGCTTTGATCACTGTTTAATTTGACTTTATTCTCTATTTTATTATTGACAGGAACTCCACGACATCCACTGCATGGCCTAAACAAGTGGACAGCACAACCAGGGCCGACTGAAACTGATGCCCGTGCTTGTTTCTGCAGCTGGGTGAGTAATAGGCTAACGCTAACAAGAAAATGTGCACAAAGAAGATTTAAGCACTTCCCAAAGTTCAGTCTACTTCTGCTCTACCTACCCACTGGTAAACAAGAAAATGCACAGTAAATCTTAAAATATAAGCCTGGTCCTAATAAACGGCCAGTCCCTTTCAGCAGGCCAGTGTGGCTTCACATTTTGACAAATAAAGGCTCGTCTTGATTAAGGCCTATAAAACGGAGGTATAAACGGGTTGTTGGCTACCTGCTGGACTACATTAGTTAGCTGCTTAGATCATGCATACAATATGCATCAACAGTATGTTTAAAACTTTTGTAAACATGGACATACTTCTCACAATGTTAGCTTGGTAAGATTATCTGCAATTCAACCATTCAGTCAATTTTACTGACAGCATGAGCACCAAAGAAGATGGTATTACAGGCAGAGTAAACAGGGTTGCAAAAAAAGAGATTAGTGTCTGTAGAAGACTACTTTTACTAAAGTTAAGTAAAAATATTCAGTGAACTGTATACATAAGTATATTTTTATTTTTTACTGAATTATTAGAATTTTTTAAATGACTTCTTTCAGATAATTTCTTGCTTTGCTTTTTATTGGTTGGGGGCGTTCAGGTAATTTCATTACCTTATTCCTATGTTTTTGAAAAAACAATAAAGTCAATTTGCCCAGGTTTCAAAAGGTTAAATAAACAATTTGATTGTATTCCCCATTCCCTATCTTTGCTGAGAACAACACTGCTGTTTGAAAGGAAATAAAAGCCCGTCCCAGACGCCTGTCCCAAATATAAGCCTGTTGAGGTCAATAATTTAAGCAAATAATAGCCCAGGATTATGTTCTGGTCATAATCCTGGAACTCCCCCCTGGTCAAATGTGCATTTATTATAAAAACAAAACAACAACAACAAAAGAGCACTGTCTAAATCCCCTGACTCTGCGTACTATTTGACAAACGATTGATGGTCCCTGCTCAAAACGGCCAGCAGATGGCAGCAGTGAATGAACTGTACTGTCAGACCTTTTGAGTGGTTATCCATTTGGTGTGATTATAGTTTGTTTCTCTCTTCCTGCATCTTTAGTTTAAATGAATATTATTTGTTAATTCTTTTGACTATATATGTGTTTTTCCCCCTTAATTTGATCTCTTTGTGTTTTTCCCAAACATAAACTGGTATTTGTAAAGGAGGCGTGTGCAATGAAAATGTGCACACTTCATGCATTCCTCAGGGCCACCTACACACAGATTTAGCTGAGATAGCTGTGGGAAATATGCTAACACTGAGATTAAATGTAGGTTGAATGGAAGAAAATTGTTTTAAGGTTCATTGCCAAATGAACTGATTGCTTTATTTTTTACATCTTAGACTGCACTGTGAAAAATGTCAATGAAAGGCACATTTTTAAAAGTTTAATTCTATAGGAGTGATGCATTTCAGCGTTATTTTTATTGACATTAACCTCCCTGTTAGCGATCATTTCATTTTATCATGGAGATTTTTGTAAAGTGAGGTTTTACTTGAGCTCTGTGAATGACTCATTCTGATGTTTAATAACCAGAATGATCAAGATTTCACTTTGACAATGATTTGCAGAAATGTGATGAATTGGTGGTGCAGATGCTACAAATATCCACAGCTGTGCGTAATGACGGTAATGTAACACAGACAGTGAAATTTCACTTTTTTGCTGTATTTCACACTGACAGCTGTAATGATTTGTGGAGGGGCACTCGTGTCAACATGCAAAGGGCGTTTCTACTTCCATTTATGACGAACTTTGGGTGTTGAAAATGAGACTCATGCCTGTGCGCCCAGAATCACAATCAGGCATACGCACAGCTTTAGAGATCTGACAAAAAGAAAGCGTTTGCATGTTTCTGCCTCTCTGCGCACACACAGCTCTATGTATCTGGCTCCAAAAACACCGTAAGAGCTACAAAAGTACACAGAAATAAATAAAACAAGCTCTTATCCCTTTGCAAACACAACCATTATCCATAAATACTCAGGGTTCCCGTTCATCCCTAAAAAGTCTTAAAAGGCACTGAATTCATTATTTAAAAATAGGGCCTGAACTGGTATTCAAATGTATTAAGTTAATCTTTGAAAAGTCTTGAAAGGCGAAGAACTAAAAAGGAGGATTTTGAAATTTGAAATGCATGGTACTTTTAAAAAAGAAACAGGAAAAAAAAACAAGGAAAACTGAATGACTCTGACATGACTTCATAACATCACCCAAAAAGTCATGTTTTATGTATCAATAAAAGCCCTAAAAAGTCAGAAGTTCCTTCTGGCATGAGCTGTAGGAGCACTGATACTATTTTAAGTACACATATACATGACATTGCTTTTGTATACACACACATGAAAGTCTCAACAAACCTGAGAAAACTGGCTTGCTTTCAAAAACAAGAGAAGAGAACAAAATGAAAAAAAGGCTACTAGATTATTTAAATAAACAACAAACTTACCTGAAAATAGGTTAAAAAAAAAAAAAAAAATAAAAAAAAATAAAAAAGTGCTGAAAAAAGATTTTTATAAATAAATTTTTCTTTTTTAGCTTTTCAAAAAAAGGTTTTCTGAATCTACTTATTTCTTGCAGTTTGTGGATGATTTCTTATCAAAGTGCTCATTGCCATTTTTTTGAAATAAACATGTTTCTGAAAGAAACCTCAGCAATTTGCTCAGGATTCACAGGTTCAGACTGTTGTGAAAGGTGTCTGAAAGCAGCACAGGAAAAGTGATGTTACTCCTGGTTTCAAAGGGTTAATCATGCAGCTATTTTTAGCATGACAGTGACAGTGATGCATAAATCAACACTTTTTTTTCTCCTCCAGTCAATTAAAACACACACCAGCAACGTAAACAAGAAAACATGTTAAATATCACTGCACCTTGTTTCCATTCCAGCCGGACGCTCGACTTTACAAGAAAGCCAGTTTGATATTGCAGAGTAAAGTTTCACTGTTTTTCCCTCCTTTGTTCTCAAACATTTTGGCCACAGTATCCTGTTTCCCTCCAAACAGGCATCAAAATAAAGGTCTCATAGGATCCAAAAAGGAAATGGGACTATCAAAATAAAGGCTTGCAGGAAGTGAATGAACTTGCGCTTTAACCTAATGTGATCGAGTCATTTACTTTTTAAAGTCATTTACAACAACATTGTTAATAATTATCGGCCTGTATCGAACTTACCATTTTTAAGTAAAATCTTGGAAAAACTTGTGTTTAACCAAGTAAATGACTTTTTAATCACAAATAACATTTTAGAGAGGTGTCAGTCTGGTTTTAGGATGAATCACAGTACCGAGACGGCCCTTGTAAAGATTTTAAATGACATCAGGCTCAACTTAGATAACCATAAACTCACTGTCTTGGTACTACTGGATCTAACCGCCGCCTTCGATACAGTAGACCATCACATTTTATTAAATAGACTGAGGAACCTGGTCGGCCTCTCTGGTACTGTTCTGAACTGGTTTGACTCCTACCTCACAGATCGACACTTCTTTATAAGTATGGATACATGTTCCTCAGGAATCCATGAGATAAAGTGTGGGGTTCCCCAAGGGTCAATTTTAGGCCCAACTCTTTTTAATCTGTACATGCTTCCCCTTGGGGACGTCATCAGGAGTCACGGCATCAGCTTTCATAGTTATGCTGACGATACTCAACTGTACATCGCTGTGTCTCCTGATGACACAGGGCCTATTGATGCCCTTTTTTAACTGCATTTCAGACATAAATTCATGGATGGCAGCAAATTTCCTACAGCTCAACCAGGACAAAACAGAGGTTTTAGTCATCGGTCCTGAAGGCCAGAAAGAGAGACTTTTACCAAAGTTACAGGCTTTTAGAACATCACAATCTGTAACAAATCTGGGTGTGATTTTTGACTCTGAGCTTACTTTTATCCCACACATCAAAAACACAACAAAAATTGGTTGTTATCATCTAAAGAACACAGCCAGAGTCCGCCCGTTTCTCTCTCAGGCCAGCACGGAGATACTGATGCATGCTTTTATCTCTTGTCGTCTAGATTATTGTAATGCCCTGCTCTCTGGTCTTCCCAAAAAGAGCATTTCCAATTTACAACTATTGCAGAACTCGGCCCGCACGAGTGCTGACGAGGACCAGAGGGCGGGAGCACATTACACCGGTTTTTAAAATCGCTTCATTGGCTCCCGGTGCGTTTCAGGATTGATTTTAAGGTTCTTTTACTTGTTTTTAAGTGTCTCAACGGTCTTGGGCCTTCTTACCTAAATGAGCTGCTTTTACCTTATCAACCCTCGCGGACCCTGAGGTCCTCCGGCACTGGCCTTTTAACCATACCACAAGTTAGCACTAAAAGAAAATGGGAGGCGGCTTTCAGTTACTATGGCCCCCGTCTGTGGAACAGCCTGCCGGAGAACCTCAGGATCACAGACAGTGTTGAGGTTTTTAAAAAGAGGCTCAAGACCCATCTTTTCAATCAGGCTTTTAACTAACTAACTAACTAACTACTTATTTATTTATTTATTTAGTCTACTTTTTTATTTTATCTTAATCCACTGTTTTAGTCTCCCATTTATTTATTTATTTATTATTTATTTATTAGCGGTTATAACCTTTACACTATTTTTACTGTGCACTTGTATTCTTTGTCTTATTTCACTGTTTTAGTCCCTTACGTTCTTAGTTTTATGTTCTTTACCTTATTTTATTGTGTTAGTTTTTAGCTCCAGTGTTTCCTCATCGGGGCCTACCGGACTGGGAGTTGTCTCTGGTCCACCATTGGGGGTGCTGTACAGTGGACTGTTTCGGCCTGGGTGGCTAGAGGGCTCGGCATCTTGGTGCGGGCACTCCTGTCTGCCCGGGTTGGGATGGTCTCTGTGGCTGCGCCCCGGCGGTGCTGGACCGTGACCTCTCTCAGTGAGGTTGGCCCCCAAAGGTAGCTTCTCCCTCGCCTCAGGTCTCAGTGCCTAGCCATGTCTCTCTAGCCATGTCTCTCTAGCCATGTCTCTCTAGCCATGTCTCTTTAGTAACAGCTGGTGTGTGTTGTTGTATGTGTGCGTGTGTGTGGGTGGTAAGGGGGGGTGTTCGGGTGCCTTTGCGAATATGTGTGGGAATATCTACATGAATGTGTATGTTTTGTTGCGTACGTATATGTGGGGGTGGGAGGGTCAGGCTGTCT
>NW_024617487.1:0-3438 GCF_008729295.1 Plectropomus leopardus | reverse complement strand
ATGCTGGTTCATTTTTTATGTATTTTTCTGCATGTTTTTTTTCATCTTGTTTGTTTATTTATCTGTCTGTATAGTTTTGTTTTGTCAGGGCCTAAAAAGTAAAGTGTAAATGACTTTGTACCTGATTATTTCTTTCTTTCTGTCTTTAAAAAAAAGAAAATATCAATAAAAAAGTGCTGAAGCTTGTTAATAATCTATGGTCTACATAATACAATGAATGTGAAGTTATATGGAAAATTTTCCGCTTTTTATTTTGGATTTTGTGAAGTCTCAAAGGCATTTTATGATCACAGTACTATAAGAGCTTCTCCTGCCTCCTGCTCATTTACTGCGGGTTCATGTTTATAGCCAACGTGTGCTCCAAACTCTGACATGTTGAGAGTCCTGACTGAATTAACTCCAAAGAAAAAGGGTCAGGATGGAAACTGAGAGAGACAGAAACAGAAAGCTAAAACAGCACAAGAGGAAACAGCAGAGCAAAGTTCCTCATGTCACTCATTCATGTCACATTAAACAGAAGCGTTCTGCATCCCATACCCAATTCTCCACCCCTCCCCCGTTCCTTTACCTTCCTACCACACACACTCCTCCACAAATCCCTTCACGCCAAACTCACTCAAGATTAAGCATGTGTGAAATTGAGGACTTTCTAATACACATGCCCCTTCTGCTCGCCGCAAACACAAACACACACACACACACACACACACACACTCCAGTCCTTCCCGGGAATAAAAACAGAAGAGTAAGTAGTGAATGAGTAAGCAGCAGATAGGAAGTGGGGTTCGTCTGTAAAAGAGGAATTCTTATCAGCTCTTCCTGGTCAGTGGGAGCACGTGTGGTCACAGGATCTAAACATCCAGGGTGTGATTACCTGGTTAAGACTTCCCCACTTTGATTGGAGCCTTTTTCCATGATCGCCCGAATAGCACAGTGGTCACAGGGGTTTGGGATTGTTTACTCACCTATTTCATCCTTTCTCTCCTCAAAACCAAATGCTGTGTCCTCGGCAGATTTGAAAGAAGTGAAGGATTGATTTCCAGTTACAGTTAATCCTTCACCGTCAAATCAAAATGACTTGTCCCTCCCCAGTGAAATCAGCATTTTTGAGTTTTTGGACTTCATCAAAACTTAACTACCTTTTATCAACCTGCAAAGAGCAAAACCATCCATGACTGAAGGCAATATCCATGTGATGATGGCTGAAGTGCTGAAGTGCTTTTTTTAACAGGAAGATGTAATTTTAGATCAAGTTAATATTCAACATGTTTTCATCCCAAGTTGTCACATGTTGCTGCTCTGCTGGGGACTTTTGCATCTACATATTAAGCTCTAGGTATCATTCTGCATCTGCTGTTGACGTTCCAGCATGCTGCTACCATGATGTCAACACAAGAACATGATGGGATTACGCTGCATGTGGTTATGTTTAGACAACAACAGGGTATTGTATCAACACCGGGACGTGCTGGCACGGATGGTTAGGATTATGCAAAAGAAGCAAATGGTAAGGTGTAAAAAAAAAACACATGGGAAGCAAACTCTGGTACGAAAGTCATTTGTTTGTGGGACCCATCCACCTCCCCAAAAGCCCACTTTGTAAGAGCACTCACATATTACGTGGTTATTGGCCGGGTTATTACCTGACACTGTCCTTCAACATTTCAGGTGCACGCGCCAGTTTTTTCTGGCCGCATTGTGAATAGTCCATGCATGTCGCATGTGGATGCACCTGCTGTCCGGCTGTCTGCCAGCATACAACCATAACATCTCCAGTTTTGGGTCCGTGCGTGTTTATGTGGACTCTGAATGTGGCTTTTGGCGTCACATTTGTACGCCAAAAGCACTGACAGAGCGGCGCTATCTGACGAATTTTAAACGAGAAGGGGCTGTTATAGTACACCATAACACGTCAGTATGCGTTTCAACCTGATGCAGTCCAACGGCGTATCATGTGGATGCGACAGGTTCCGTCTGTGTATCATGCTGCCACGGCAGGTGCCATTCGGCCGTAAATTGTTAGAAAAATCTTGCATAGTACTGAAATGAATTGTTGGTACCATTAAATAAAGAACATAATAGTGTATAAGACTTCCACTTAATAAAGACAAATATGCTTTTAGAACTTTAAAGCTACTTAAGGGAGGAAGTAAACAAGTATATGTATATAAATATATATATATATTTATCTTCAACACAGTGTGACCAGTGCAAAAGCAGCTGAAAAACCCTGTTTAACAGCAAAACTGAGTGTGTGGCATCATAGTCGAGTATCAGGCATTAAAGAGCCCCATTCTCTCTTCGCCCATGACGTGTTTCAGAGTCCACAAATCATCAGAAATCTTTGACATTATCTCTGCTATTGTCTTCCATCGCGCACACACACTCTGCGTATGTGATTCGGCTGAGTTGAGAGCAGACATTTGCTCGGTGTGAGGGCCATCGCTGCCGTTTTCCTTTGTTTGCTACACATGACACACTCCCTCTCCCACTGTGTGGTAATATGGCTATTTTCTCAGTCAATTTGCCACTCTCAGCATCCAAGCACATGCAAATATGGAAGATGATACCGATTGGGGAATAGTGCTCGGCTGTAAAATGTGTACCAACTGTTTAAAGTCCAGGTTATTGTTGGTTTTTACATGAAACTGTGCCCACAAAGAACAAAGGATTGAAATGACTTTGAATTTTAACATTGCATATTTATTTCCTCCGTTCAACATTTGAAGTACTAGAATAAATAAACAAAACAAAACAAAAAACTAAAACTTAACAAGCTTTCGTTGACTGAGGCAGATACAGCAGAGTTTTTAGTTTTTAGTCAGTAGAAACAACCTGAAACTTAAATAATCAGCAGAGGATGTGGAACAAACACATGCTGATTTTCCACATTAGAATATCGATATACATTAAAGTTTAATCGGTAGATTCGCCTGAAGTTTAATCAAAGACGTGTCTCTTTCAAATGCCGCTGAAATACAAAAAAAACTTAATCCACTTGGACGACGGCAGCTGTGGCTCAAGAGACCTGCTATCTCTTGAGCCAAGATCGGAGGTTTCTTCTTCTTCACTTCTTTACTCCATATGCAGAAGTGTCGTAGGAGAAGATGCTAAAATGACTCTCGTGTAACAATAATGTAACGTTGAGCTGATCCAGATGGCAAAAACAACTGATATTCTTCTCCAGGTTATCTGAGTTATCAGACTGTAAAACATCCAAGAGGAAAACAAATCGTGTAAACTGTTAGACAACATTTCAAAGGTGACAAACTGACAGAATACTTTGAAAACCGGTCGTTTTGACTTGTTCGGAAAAAGTAAAGGGTGTTTCCTCAGTCTCCCCACTTTGTAAACTAAATAGAGCTTTAAAAAATTGGTGTAAAATTGGAAAGTGTAAAATGTAAGCTTTCTTTGCAGGTATCACAGACAAAAGTCAAT
>NW_024617486.1:0-1309 GCF_008729295.1 Plectropomus leopardus | reverse complement strand
GATTTTTGTTAAATTATCTTCGTCACAGCCTGGGATATGTCACTGCAGCAACATGGAAACATTTTGTCCACAAAATTATAACAACAGAAAAATTGTCACGATTTTTCCAGATCGTATTCATGCTCCCCAGAGGATAAACATACTGCATTTTAGTGACCCCAGCACTTTTCTTCTACCACCTTCAGGACAAACTTTACTGTTTTTGCTCAACTTTTCACGAATCGTTTCAGGACACAGAGACGTTTTATTGTTCATAAATCCTCTAGTGTTGGACGTTTGGGTTATATGGCTCGTCTGCAGCACCTTAGTGAGTCCAAAGGTTTATGTGCAGCACTGGAAATGGAACAATGCTACACACACACACACACACACACACACACACACACACACACACAGCATAAAGATAACCATATGCAAACAAACACAGTCAAAGGAGGATGATGCTGTTTCCATCCGGTCGATACACACACACACACACACACGCACACACACACACACACACATCTGCTTCCAATGACTGCAATCAGATAAATGTCTGAGCTGCAGTGTTTCAGCCCTTTGGGGAGGGAATCCAGCAGCGTCGGGCCGGGGGACAACGATGGAGAAATGAGGGTTTGGGAGTAAAAAGGAGGGATTGTGGAAATGAAGGTGAAGGGGTGGAGGTCCTCCAAAAAGTCTGACAAAGTGTAGAGGGGAGGATTCATGTGGTAGACATTGTAAAACTGTTTCCTGCAGCTCAAGGACTCGGGGAGGGATGGAGTTGTTGGCTACTTTTTTTTACAAGCTTCTCATCTGAAAATGAAAAGTGTTTGTGACACAGTAAGACGTGGGCAAGTTTTTCTTTTTTTCAGCTTTTTTGACGTTTCAGCCTGAATGGAGGAGCACTACATTCAAATTTAAAGGTTTTGTGTTCCTATTGGGAGAAAACAAACAAAACAAAAAAGGGCAGCCTGCCACGATTAAAACATCTACCACCATGTACTGGTTTTATAATTTTGGAGCTGGGCTGTTCATTCGGAGCGCTACTGGAACATATAAACCACTCGGTAATTTCATGCGTTGTTCGAAGCACAGAGGATATTCTGAGCACAGATGAAGCAGCAGACTGAAGGTGCAGTGAAATGTCCTAAAATCCTAGAAACATCCGGAAATCGTAGAAATGTCCTGAAACCTTAGAAATGTATAAAACTCTATAAAAAATTCTTGAAATGTCCTAAAATCCTAGAAATCTCCTGAAATTCTAGTATTGTCCCAAAATCCTAGAAATGTCTAAAATCCTAGAAACATTTTAGGATACTAGAAATTTCCT
>NW_024617485.1:0-1452 GCF_008729295.1 Plectropomus leopardus | reverse complement strand
GTATAAATATTTGTTAACAGTGCCTGAAAGTCACATAAAATCATGTATCATTTCTAAAAACATTCACGCCTTTGCAGATAAGTAGCCTGACTTTCAGATTTATTTCTTCCTCAGCTTTGATGATCCAGAAACCCAAACTCACAGAACAGAGACCAAGTGTCAGGTGAGTTCAACACATCTTCTCTGCGTTGTCTCTGTTGTTCTTTTATCCTTCATTAACGTGTTTTTCTCAGGCTGTTCATGTTGAGTTCAAATAGTAATATCGCCGACTCAATTGCAAAGCAGAGATTTTCTTTCAAACTTGTTAAAATTTGATACACACATTCTGTATGTGTCTTGAGTTAACATAAATAATATTAAGATTAATATGCTCTTCCTATCTTTGGCTTCATCACTGTGCACATTTTTCAGTCTTTTGTGGATGTTTACAGGGCTTCCTCCCTCTGCAATGACCTTTCTTCATTACACACTCCCAAACACCTCACATCATTCACATTAATATCACTGACCATAAGGAATTCTTTTGTCTTTACTTGTAATGAACCTCAAGAGCAGTGGCCATGTTGAACTCTGTTGCGGGACTGAAATTCCTATAAACAACAACATTTTATATATCAATCTCGAGTAGACCCATTCAGAACTGTTTGGACCAAATTTTAACAAGTTTTTAAAAAAAACGTTTCTGCTTGCAATTGAGTTTGGGAAAATACTTTTTGAACGCTCCTCGTACTTTCATCAGCTGGCTTGTTAGTTTTGTCTCTTTCTTTTGGAGACACTCATTAAGCCTCAGTGATTGGCTGTGCTGGTGAAGCCGTGCTCTGTGTGTTCAGGTGGTCAACCGACAGGAGAAGCCTTACTATGAGATCACAGCAGGAGATCACCCCGAGTACATCGCTCCGGAGGACGTGGCCAAACTCATCTTCCATAAAATGAAAGGTACTTTGTGACACACACACACACACACACACACACACACACACACATTTGGGCAATTTGGAACATTGCTGTTGTCCGCAGTTGCACAAGGCCTCCAAAATTAACTGTTCTTTTGTCTGCAGTGTGTCCCTAAACGTAGCCTGAGGGTGCTTTCACACCTGAGCTAAAAAAAAGAGAAAGGAAAAAAATATATAAATAAATAAAAGAAAGAAAGAAAAAGCTGTAGAAAAGAATAAAAAAAAAAGAAAATACCAAGTGAAAAAAGAAAAGAAAGAAATTGAGAAGCATTAAATGAAAGAAAGAAAAAAATAGCAAGAAAGAGGAAAAACACTAAAAGGAATAAAAAGGAAGAAATATTGAGAGAAAGTAAAAAAAAGATAAAGAAAAGAAAAAAGAACAAACAAAAAAAGTGTGAGGGAATTTTAAAGGAAGAAAAGAAGCCAGAAAAATTATTAAAATAAAAGAATGAAAATAAGAAAAAGAAAGAAATAGAGTGAGAAAAATAAAAAAGAAAGA
>NW_024617484.1:0-1532 GCF_008729295.1 Plectropomus leopardus | reverse complement strand
TATTAATCTACATTCAGCCTCATTTCTTCTGCTGCTGCTGTGAAACTGTGTGAGCCGAGCCGTCAACGGAGGTTCAACTGAACACTCAGAGATCCACGTTTGACACGCGGCGCCATTTGATACGCAGCAACGTTTTGATACGCAGCAACGTTTTGATACGCAGCACCGTTTGATACGCAGCAACATTTGATACGCAGCAACGTTTGATACGCAGCAACGTTTTGATACGCAGCAACGTTTGATACGCAGCAACGTTTTGATACGCAGCAATGCTTTGATACGCAGCAACATTTTGATACGCAGCAACTTTTGAAACGCAGCAACTTTTGATACGCAGCAACTTTTGATAAGCAGCAACCTTTTGATACGCAGCAACTTTTAATACGCAGCAACGTTTTGATACGCAGCAACGTTTTGATACGCAGCAACGTTTTCATACACAGCACCGTTTTCATACACAGCACCGTTTTGATACGCAGCAATGTTTTCATACGCAGCACCGTTTTGATACGCAGCAACGTTTTCATACGCAGCAACGTTTGATACGTAGCAACGTTTTGATACGCAGCAACGTTTTCATACACAGCACCGTTTTCATACACAGCACCGTTTTGATACGCAGCAATGTTTTCATACGCAGCACCGTTTTGATACGCGGCAACGTTTTCATACGCAGCAACTTTTGATACGCAGCAACGTTTTGATATGCAGCAACGTTTGATACGCAGCAACTTTTGATGCGCAGCAACGTTTTGATACGCAGCAACTTTTAATACGCAGCAACGTTTTGATACGCAGCAACGTTTTGATACGCAGCAACATTTCAGCTGCACAGTCACAGTGAGACAAGCCAACAGCTGAAAAACACACAGTTTAAACTTCACAATAAATAAACATGAAGAGTCACTTTATCAAACTGTCCATTGACCTGATCAACAACCTCTGATCAAACTACTGTTATTGACTCTGTCCACAGAAAATACTGCTACTAAACACCACAGCAGTATAAATACTACTACAATTCTACAATTCTACAGTTTCATTTAGCAGACGCTTTTATCCAAAGCGACGTACAACACAAGCAAGAAAAAACCCTTAGTAAGTGCAAAAAGTGCTTCAGGTGTGATTGGTCACAGGTATTGCCGTCTAGTGGCAACTACTGCAGTTACTGCAGCTACTGCAGGCTACTGCAGTGTAAACACCACAGCAGTATAAATACTACTGCAGTCAGTCTGAGCCTCAGGTCATGTGACTGAAAACGTTAAAACATGAGCTACATGTGGCGCTGCTTCTGTGGTTTCTCCTCACGTTACAGGTGTAAACAGGAAGGGGACCAGGCTCTCCTGTGCAGTCTTCAGGTCCGTGTCCATCAGTCCACCCCGCCATCTGACCTTTGACCTCTGAGAGACAGACAGAGTGAGAGGGACAGTCCACACTAGTTTTTGTTAAAACTGTTCCTTTAAAGAGACGCTGCAGTTATTGCACACTGTTAACACACACACTCACACTCACACACACACTTACACACACAC
>NW_024617483.1:0-1136 GCF_008729295.1 Plectropomus leopardus | reverse complement strand
TGACAATTGAGGCATGACTCAAATTCCTGAACAGTCTCAACTTTGTTTCCACTCTGGCACTGCATAATTTTCCCCTCTCTTTGCAATGCTGAGCTGCATATTATTTCACCGGGGAAGACAAAGCACAATCACCATTCCCATAGACATCCCATTGTGAGCTGTGTGGCACCACAACAGAATGCTCTTTGCCAGTCAGAAGCCCCCGGGTCTCAAATCCTGGGTAGTCTTGTCTAGGCTTCACATAGGAACACATTCAGCAGTTTTAGAACAACAAAAGTGTGAGGGCAGACCTGCGTGCTCCCGCTGTCCCATCTCCCCACATAGATGACTTTTTCTGTGAACAAAGAGGCCAGGGTGTAATGGAAAGAACATGGTGTCCCAGTGACTCTGCTCTCATGGGTGTTAAATTAATCTGTGTAGTGGTGACAGTTTCCCCCTAAGATATCTGTCCTTTCCACCTTACTTTCTTGCAGCTGCAGTGTGCTACCTCATCAGTGCTCTCGGCGTGACTGCTGGTGCACACAGATTATGGAGCCACAGATCCTATAAGGCCTCTTTTCCACTGAGAGTCTTCCTCGCTCTCGCCAACTCCATGGCCTTTCAGGTAAAGCGGGAAAAAATGTAAATATAAGATAAGATAAGCCCTTATTTGTACTCAGAGGGGAAACTCAGTTGTTGTACCTGCACAAAATATTCCACATGTATTCACATTAATTCCTTGGCAATTTCCGCTTAAACTTAAAGTTTCGCTTCACTTAAAAAATGTGTTTGTCCCTTTACTGTCATGTTTGAGTTTCACTGTGCAAAATTATGTGTGTGTGTGTCACATTCTTCTACTGTTTCCATTTGGTCACTTTAAATCTGAGTTGAATACATGGATGCACAAACTGGATTTTGTGACATCACATCTACTGTGGTAGGCAATTCTGATCCAAAATGCAATGTATGCACGAGTAAGATGGGAAAAATTGAAGCTCTATAATAAACGAGAAGGATTGATAATAATTTTAACAAATTTCAGTGAGGCAATTCCAGAAAACAAGCACAAGTTCTCTATAGCTGTCACCATGTATGTGCATGCATTTCCCAACTGCCACGCCTCCTTTTTTCCAAAATGCATACAAACACACATCTTC
>NW_024617482.1:0-2123 GCF_008729295.1 Plectropomus leopardus | reverse complement strand
GGCCTACACGTCCTCTCACGCTGCTGCAGGGCGCCGCCGACCTCTGCGACTGGGATGTGGAGCGCTGCAGGTCGTGTGACTCGGAGACTCGACGCCTTCCGTGTTTGGAAAAAGAGGAAAAGCGCGAGGAAGTAGAGGAAGCTCTCATTGTGTCGCTCTGAGGAGAGGAGAGACGGAGAAGAAAAGGCGGGAAAACAGAAACAATGCAAAGCTGGAAGCTGCTGCCGAACGCAGGAAGCTTCGTCATCGCCGCTGAGTCCTGACAGCAGCAGCAGCAGCAGCAGAAGCAGAAGAAGAAGAAGAAGAAGAAGAAGGAGAAGGAGAAGAAGAAATGTGTCGCAGTAAATATCTGGAGCTCACAGGAAGCTGCAGGATGACGTTTTTCTGTAGTTCGACCGTGAACTGAGCGTCTCCCTGGTTCCCTCGTCAGGAAACTGATGGGATTTTTCCATTTGATTTTGGATCGTTGCAGAAAATAATCTCTGTGGTGAACAAACATTAATGAAATTTACATGTTTTTTTCAGAAAGATAATCTTCACTAACGATACTGGCAGAATTTAGCACGATGAGCACAGCTGGATATCACTTCAAAAATAACGACTCCAGTGCACCAAAATGGAAACATGCTGTCTTTGCATTTTTTGGGGCTATAATAACAAAAATCAGTATTTTTGTTTTTTTCAACAGACCCCAAAGTTTCTAATATAGGCCTCCACCTACAAAAATAAAATTTAAAAAATCTAAATTACAAATCATTCACTGTTAAAATTCTTGTAATCTGTTATTATACCAACAAATATCAGCTCATCACCATAGAACCAGTAGTTTTACCAGCACTAATATTTCCATACGTGTACTCTAGGTATCTACCGTTACAGTATTTCATTTCATTAAAAAAAAGTGAACCTGATATCTTATTGTTACTAACTCGACTATAAGAGGCCAACTCAACAGTTTGTTTGAGCCAGTAAAAAAAATCCTACTCATGATTTTTTTTGGTCACTGGATACATAATGGACAACATTAAATGTCTCATTTAACCACACTGAATGATTATTAAAAATGTACCTGTAAAATTACCCCAAAAACAGAAAATACAACAAAGCAAACAAACAAACAAGACAAAATGACCTTAAGAAAGGAAATAAACATTATTTCATAAAAATATGTATTTTTAAGCACTTTTTCCAGATCTTGTTTGCCATGTTTCTTTTTGTCCCTTTCTTTGACTTTTTTTTGGTTATTTACTAATTTTCAGGCAATTCTTGTACTTTTTATAAATTTCTTGGGGTAATTTCTTCTTTCATTGCTCATTGCCTTTTTTCAATGTTTTGAAAAAAAAAAATCAAGTCGATTTTTTTCAAGTTTCAAATGTTTGATTAAATCAAACTTTATGATATATATATGAGTTTGGCATGAAGATCTTTATTTAGTTTCTGTGCACAAACGACCTTTCACTTTGTTCAGTTTTATTGAGCGTGTGTGTCGCTCTGGGTCTTGATGTGGTCTGCAGCCTGCAGACTCGGTCCCGCCCTCCTCTCTGTAAATCACTGGGTTTTTCCCCTCCTCGCTCATGCGCGCTCCGGTCTCCACATGTCCGACAGTCCGTGAAGGCAGCACGCGCAGCAGCAGTCTTGGAGCAGCAGAGAGACACACCGGGGGACACGCCGAGACAACAGCACCGGGAAACTGGACCTACCGACCCGCCACAGCCCGGTTCAAACCGCCAACACACACTGAGCGGTCCGTCCGGAGGAGCAGCGGGCATTCACCGCCACACAGCCGCCCACAGAGCGCCGGAGAGCGGGGACAAGCAGCGCGACGAGCCGCTGCGCGGGACCGGAGGTAGGAAAAGTTTGTCTTCAAACTTTGTCTTCTGCCGCTGCGCAGTCCAGCTGTGAGTGAGTGAGTGTGTGTGTCTGTGGACTCGGTGTCCTGCTGTCCCCGGTGGGGTCCCGGTGTGTCCTGGTGTGTCATGTCCCTGCTGTTGTTTAGCTGTTGTCCTCTAAAAGTGTCCAACAGTGCAGATCTGATTCACCGCTGCTGTTTGTCTCTTTTCATGAAACCGTCCAGCAGTTTCCACCGCCACACACACACACACACACACACACACACACACACA
>NW_024617481.1:0-1177 GCF_008729295.1 Plectropomus leopardus | reverse complement strand
TAACTTTATTATATTAACACTTTATTTAACTTTCATTTTAAAAATGTATGATTTAACGTCATTATAACAGTACTTTTTTAAACTTAATTTTGCCAGTACTTTATGTAACTTATATTATGAAAGTTCTTTTTTAAGACGTTATCATAACAATTCATTATTTACCTTTATTAAAACAGTACTTTATTTAACTTTTTTGTATCAGTTTTTTGTTTAACTTTATTAAAACAGTACTTTATATAACATTATTACAATACTTTTACTTTATTATATCAGTTCTTTATTTAAATTTATTTAAAACTTTAAGTTAATTTGTTTCAGTGGCTTATTTGTAGTTTTGTACTTTACTATTCTACAGTAGTTTAGAAGATATTTCAAATTATTGATTATAGGTTTATTTTTAATATTAGTTCACTGAGGAGTGGTGTTTTTTTAATGTGTCTAATACAGTACTGAATACATATACTGGTGCTCTTAGAATTTCAAATCTCATAATTCAGTAACTTTAATTATCTGTGTACAAATAGAAAAAAATCCAGCCATTTAGTCTGTGTTTGTGTATGTGTGTGTTTACGTGTGTGCAGGCGGGATGTCCTGGACGAGCTGGTGACCCTCCATAACTTCAGTAACCAGTTCCTCCCCAACGCTCTGCGGGATTTCTTCAGACACATACACGCTCCAGAGGAGAGAGGAGAGTACCTGGAAACCCTCATCACCAAGTTCAGCCACAGGTTTTGTACCTGTAACCCAAGCCTTGTCCGGGAGCTGGGCCTCAGTCCTGGTTAGTTTTACACACACACACACACACACACACACACACACAAGCACTTGCATAATAGTTGTAAAAATGTGTCTTTGGCATACATACAAATATTTTTTATTTGTCAATTTAAAGGATAATTTGGCAAATCAAGAAGGCCACAGAAATGTTTGTGCAAGGGTGGCAGGAGATTGATTTTATGGCAGTTTGACAGTCTTTTTTAGGTGGCCAAAGAGGAATTTTCATTTTCATAACCAAAATGGATTATGATCTATGAAACATGTTAAGTAGGTTTCATTATAATCTTCTCATCAAACTTTGCTTCATTTTAGAGGTCATGAGTTCACACTGAAAAGAGAATTTATTTACTGGGTCCCTAAATTTTCACAGTACATTTCATGCCAGTGCATTTATCTTATG
>NW_024617480.1:0-1625 GCF_008729295.1 Plectropomus leopardus | reverse complement strand
GTCATTTAGTGTCTCTTTGAGGTGATTTCTGTCTTATTGGGGTAATATGGGTCTCTTTGTGGCTATTGTGTGTGTTGTCTTGGTTGGTACATGTTATATTAAGTAACATTTTGCTGGTAAAGAGGGGGCCCAGGGGCCCAAAGTGTCTGGGGGCCCCTGTGCCTGCTAGACCCGTTAAGTAATCCATCCATGATCACACATATGACACTCAAACACATGCCTTCCTTTGAGCAAGCGTGACAGCAAGTAAAGGAGAAATGAAGAAAAACGGAGGGAATGAGACCACAGACGTAACAGAAGAAAGAAAATATGGAAAAAAGATGGAGCATCCAAAGAGAACAGCCTGATTAATGTTAGTGGGAGGTACAACAGCGAACAAGAAGAACAGATAAGGGCAGGAGGGGTGGAGGAGGAGGTGTCGGGGGGCAGGAGAGGTATTGATACCTACCCTGCCCTGCTGCTATCTAGCTCCCAGCCTCTGGACTGGCCTGGTCTGGGCTGGGCTCTGCTGTCTCACTGGGGCAGGGCGACCCAGAACCACACGCCTAAAGAGGGGAAGAAGGGGAGGAAGGAGGAGAAAAGCATGGGAAGAAAAGTCGATGGAGGGGTTTAAGAGAAGGAAGTAAGGGGGAGTGGAAAGTAGACAGAGGAACAAATATAAAAGAAGGATTGCAGAATCGGTAAAGACTATAAGAAAAGACGTAAACAGGAAGCAAAAGAGAAAAGGTGTCAATACTCTGGAGGAGAAATAAGGACACTTGGAAAGAACCCACAGCCCACACAGTCGCTCCTCAAAAACACATTTGCAAATACACACAAACATACTTTCGAGCATTCATTTACAGTTCTCTCTCTCTTTTATGAAAGCTTTCGTTCTATTGATCTGCTGCTTTTTTTACTTCTTTCATAAACACTTCCGCTTTTTACACCTCGCCCCGAAGAGAGTGGGCGGCTGTTTTTCCGCCTTCGCTCCATCTTTCCCGTCTTTCTTTTGTAACCTTTTTCGCCGCCACCGATGCACATTTCTCTGGGTTGTGTAAAGCGTCTGGGTGTTATTCAGGCCCGGTGACATTTTCAGCAGTGTGAAAGTCCTCTATTTTTTTTCAATAATAGCTGGATTGGAGGCATAAAACTAATGTTTCACGCCTGGAGAGTGGAGAGCAAAAGAGAAGAAAGAGGCAAGCATGAAAGAAACACACACAAAAAAGAGAGAGGAGTCAGAGAGAAAAATAGCAGGGAAAGAACTGAAAAAGTCTGGTTTCTTGGAAGGTCACTCTTCTACAAGGACTTTGGTCAAAGGCAAAGGGAGACTCTCCGCCTTCCCTAAAAATCTCTTTATCTTCTCATTTTTCCGTAATTTCTCTCACTGTCTCTTTTATGCGGAGGTGCTGCTGGTAAAAATAAATATTAATTGCCTCTGGAAAAAGAATTGGGGCGTTATTTCTCCTCCATCTCAGCAGAGATGAGTCTGTCCATATAGAAGTAGTGATGTATGGATGCTACCTGGCTGGTATTAATAACAGCTTAATGATGTCTCTGACAATTCCACCAGCTAATTTAACGCTGTGTTGACCACACACACACACACACACACACACACACACAAAAACATAAACACACACACA
>NW_024617479.1:0-5928 GCF_008729295.1 Plectropomus leopardus | reverse complement strand
ACTGTGGAAGAAAACCTGCACACGCGTCTTTGGAAGGATCTGCCGCCTGCGGAGCTCCAGTGAAATGCTGCTGTAGGAATGTTACGCTGCAAACCGTCCAGCCGAGCAAGTCGTCCAAACTAAACCTGATTGTTTAAATCATCCACATATTTCTAATTATGTTTCAAGAGTTAAAATAGCGTTTTAAAGCTGTATATATCACACAGTAAGACTGCTGCATCTGTCGGTTTGGAGGAAGACGATCATTTCTGCCGTTGGGGGTGTACTTACTCTTTAAAGGGAATGTTTGTGTCGTTGCAATGCAACAAAAATGATCGTTGTTTTAGAGAAAAGATTCTTTAAAGATTCTTTAAACACGTTTTGTTCTTATTCAAGTTCAGTATTTTAAAGTCTGGACCCATTTTTCCTATGTTTTTGTGTCTTTGTGACTAAAAGGAACAAGTATTTTTAAAACTGGTCTACTTTTGAGCAAGAGCGCTACAGACGGCAGAAATAGTTTGTCATGTGAACTCTCAAGGCATGTTTCCACCTAAAGTGTTTGTTTTTGTCATTGACGGGCAGACTGTTATTGTAACAGGCCGACGGATCCCTACAGAGGTAGATCCCTTTGATAAAAAGCAAGATCCTTTTTGTTAAACCAGAAACAGCCAAAAATTGCTATCGCCAAACTCATGAGACTCCATTTAAATAAATAGCGATTTTATCATCACACACTTCCTTCAAAGTCAACAGAAACGAAATAAAACTCACAAAAGCAATCTGTGCTCCTCGTTTCACCCTTCATTCACACGGTTAAAGTGAAAATACGATGTTCTGTACAGTCTGGCGAGTTTGGTGATGGCGATTTTGGGGCGTCTTCTGGTTAAACAAAAAAAGAGTTGACTCCTAAACAAAAAGTAGGCATCCTTTCCATAAACTGATGGACAATAATAATAACAATAACTCAATATCTCAGCCTGTCAGTCGTAAACACGAGCACTTTTCATTGAAATAAACTGACAGTATGAACATGAGTCGATACATCGCACCACTGCCTGCTGCCTGGACCAATGTCAAAAACTCATGTTCCCGTTAGACTTTTAGAGCACAAAACATGGAAAAATAAGGGCCAAGTTAGAAAATACTGAAATTAACCTTTAAGAGTGGGCTATTAGTATATGTAATGTTCTATTGCAGTATAGTTTATTTTCTGTATAATTAATTACAAAACTGTTTATGGACAACATGACCAGACAGGAATGTTAGATTTTTGCTAATCCTGGGATCCTTATATTGTTTTACCATATGAAAGCATTGCAATATGAACTTAACAATTCATGGAAATTTGGTACCAGCTTCAATTCAAAACTGTTCTCAAAACTCAGCCGTGTCTGCATCTGAAACTAAATTCTCCAGCCACACTGGGTCCATTCTCTTGCAGACATATCTGTTTAACCATCTTCCAATTTAAATTCAACTTTGCCTCAGAGGTGCACAGGTGTTGCAGCAGTCCGTCTGATGCAGGCGTTTGGACTATTAGAAAAGACTTTAGCTTGAATGACTTGTGCAGCCGGACAAAGTCTGTAGTGTAAAAGTAAATTGGCAGTTAAAGGGAACATGGGAGCACCTTCCAGAATTCGTTCGCATTGGAACGAGAGTGGCATCAATAAGACAAAGTCGAGTTCAGTTCGCCCTGCTTTAGTTTGCACAGGCACTTGTGTGACCCTCAAAGTCGTCGGCAAATCATTCGAAACAATCAATCACAAACTTGAAATGCTTGAGACGAGTACAGTTGCATATTATTTACAGTGAACGGATCAATCATCCTGGACAAAGTTTGTATAGAAGGTGAAGTCCCAGAGTTTTCAGAGCAGAGGAAAAGGCTTTAGGCTTTAACTATTTTCTTTTCTTTACCTTCTCTGCTTCTTTTTTTTTACATTCAGATGTGTAGATGCGCTTCTCTTAAAGTCACATTCTCACACATTAACAGACACGAACAAAAACCTCAGTAACAAACAGCCCCATCCTGCAACATCTGCATCAGGAAGAAATGAACCGTTTTATTCCAAAACATTAGACATCGCTGTTATTTTGACCCTGGACTAAGACATGTGGGTACTCTTTTGGATTTTGCTGTTGAACACAAAATTGAGTAATCCTAAATGCACTTAAACAGATTGTTTCTATGTCAAATAAAATATTGTTAATCATGTAGATGTTATCCTGTAAACCTTAGATTCGAGGTTCTTGATCCCTTCACGGCTTCAGGAGGCAAATTAATTCATGAAATGGTAAATTATGTTAAGGTTAATGAAGGTTAACTGTAGGTTAAATGTTGGCATTATATGTTCCCAATATGTTACATTTTAAGCTTTTTTGTAGCAGAAACGTTTAAAATCTGCGTTGGTGTTGTTAGCTTTATGCACTAGAACCACTCGGTTATAGTAAGAAAAGGATAATGTTTAGCCATTTTCGGTGGCACAGTTTTGTCAGGAAATACAGCCACGTTTCATATAAAACAGCTACTTTTTGTGGCGCTACCCTGGTGGAACAATAGTGGTGCATCTCCTCCTAAAAAATTGTTTTTTTGGTCTCAAACAGTAATCTGCATGAGCCTGCAGCTTTGCAGTCACGTCCTCAGTGATTCACCTTCACCTCCTGATGAAGAGTCAGCTCATATACGACGTCATTTTAAAAACATAAATATGACACATATGAAAAGCATAAAAGTAACATATTTGAGTATTTGTAGAAATGTACAATGCCAACATTTTTTTTTCTGGCAGCTGAGCTGGATAACTTCCGAGTTTTGTAAGTCTGCTCGGCCTTATTACAAAACTCATGGTTTCGTAAAAATTACACGACTCGTGTAGCTTGTTTGTTGGAGAAAGCTTCGAAAAGCTGACAAACAAAGAAATTTGATTGAAATTTCTGAAAGTTGAGTTCAGCATGTTCACTCTTCTGCGCTCGTGTTCTGATTGATTGTGAGCGTCATCCCTTAATTTTCTCTCATCCTGATAATCTAATATTTTTAGGTTGTTTCTTGTAGTTGGTTTGTTTTACACTCTCACTCTTTGACGCTGAGAAATGGTTCAGGTTGTTTTTCTGTGTGTGAACTGTAGCAGAGCTGAGCCTGAACAGCTGATCCTTCCAGCATGAAATGATCTGCTTTCGTTAAAAGTTGTATCAGACGCGGATGTTTAATGTTTTGGAATGAAACCAGTCAAAAATAATAATTTGAGCTGATTAACATGAAGAGCATTGTGGTTTGTCTCCAGCATTCACAGAGTCAGTCTGACATGTCAGATGTACGAGCTGCTCTCTCCAGAGCGCCGAGGATTGGCGTCCATGCGCGGCCAACGGCGGCCACGCTCGACCGTCCGCGGCACTCCGGCAAGTGGCCTTAAGGTGAAAGGTTAAAGGGGCGGAGTTCACCAGGCGCTGCACTGGCTGCCGTGGCTGCTGACGGACTGACAGTTGCTGTAGCGCTTCTTGACGATCATGCTGATGTAGGCCTTCATCAGCTTGGCGATGTCCATCACCTGCAGAGGAAGAGGAGGAGGAGCGTCAATGCGGGTCATGATATTCAAAGATTAAAGGTTGGTGTTTGGTTTCTTTTTCTGCATGCTTTCTAAATTTGTGAGGATTTAGTCACATCAGCATTTATTCCGATACAACCATCAATAAATTCATGCGTGCTTTTAGAGTTGACATGTGAATAGGAGCCACTGGTTAACCGTTAAATGATTTCAGTTCTAATAAATGTCCTTCACAAAATGTAAATAATTTATTTCAACATCAAGAAACCAAGAGGTATCTGTTGTACGAACCATTTGCGTTTCAAACACCAGCTCTCGGCCCTCCACGGCGATCTTGTAGGCGTTGGCCAGCGGCGCTCCAAAGGAGAGAATCTGTTCATACGGGAAAACCTCCAGAGGCCACGGCTCCCCTCGCTTGTACACCGATATCGCCTCACGACTCACGCCCAACCACAGCTCGGCGGGGAACGTGCCGTCCCGACACTAAAAGACAAGCAGAAACAAAAAGCATGAGGGCTGGCCTTTATCGTGCTTCGGCTCAGATATCTGAGATGGAGGAAGGATTCAGATCTTCAGTAAAAGTAGCAACACCACAGAGCAGAAATACTCAGATACAAGTAAAAGTCCTGCACTTCAAATACTCAAGTAAAAGTACAAAGTATAAGTCTGTGTAAAGTATCAAAAAATAAAATGGCCTTTTTGGAGAAAAATCCATTTTCTCTTACTGAATTATAATTGGTAGAGTGAAAACGGAGAAGACGAAGGGCCAACGAAAGCAGAGTGAACTCTAATAACAATGTTTCAGTACAAATACCTTCATCAGGTTATCACAAAGTATTTTCTTGAATCCCCTGATATAAAAAATAAATAAATGAATTCCAATAATTCTAAACACCAACTGTCACTTCTTTAAAAAAAAAGCAACAAGAACAACTGAAATAATATAATTTCCTTAAATCTGACAGCAAATATTCAAATAAAGGATCCACTAAATAAGCAAACAAATGAAAAACGTGACATTATTTCTGTCCTCACCTCCACGTTGAACAGCGTGGATCCGTATCCCTGCCACTCCTTCACCACAGCCATGTATTTGACCATTGCCTGTTCCTGGTTCATCCCCTGCAGCTTCTTCCACTTGTCCATCACGCTGGTTCTCACCGCCGCCGCCTCCTCCCTCATCCACGCCTCGAGGCTGTTCTCCTCCTCCAGCTTCTGCCGACTCACCGAGCCGCTCCTGAAGCTCCGCCTCAGCGTTCCTTCCAGGAAGCTCGAGCGTTTCCTCTCTGACGTCCCCGAGCGTTCGGCCACCGAGCCGGTGCCCGGAGCGAACGTCTTGGCTGAGTTCTGGACCCGGGCCCGCAACCGCACCATGGGGAACACCTGGGACATTTCAGGGACGTTGGCCTGGGAGCTGTGATCGCCCAGGAGGTACTGAAGTCTGAGGGCGGCCAGGAACTGAAGAGTCTCCTCGGGGCCCGGATACTGACCACGAATGACGGCTTCATGGGCCTGAAGACAGCAGACACAGAAAATACAACATCAGACAGCTTCCACATCAACTGTCCCAGTAAGTCCATTTTTTTAAGCTTGCTTTTTGAAAGTACAATACAAAAAGAAAAACTGGATTTATTATGAAGTGAGATTTGAGCCAATGATAAAAAAGATTGCAATACTGATTGTCATACTACAGATTATACTACAAGTTTTTGGATGTCTTACTCTGAGGAATACAAAATTGTGAAAACCTTTGGGCATAACTTTTTGCAAATGTTTGTGGAACAGTTCAGTGTTAGTCTAAGTTAATGTTTGTGCCAAATTTAAAGGAATTACCTCAAGGTGTTCTTGAGATATCACGTTCTCAAGAATAAGATGGACTTAATAGTTAGCTGAAACCCTGTTTTCTGTCAGTTTTGCTGGTTTTTAATTGCGGCTGCAGATTAGCTGATAAGCTCAGACGGATCATCTGTCAGTCAGACGGCTCTCCATGAAGGAAAACGCGTGTTTGGTTGTGTCTTACCTGTTCAAACATGAAGGCAAACTCCACGCTGTCTTTGGGAACGTTGTCTGTGTCCAGGAAGCAGTAGAGCTTGAAGTAAAACTTCCAGCCGGTGTTGTGTTCGTCTGGGCTGGCTGAGAGCCTGGAGACCAGAGAGACTTTTTAGGACTGGCAGCAGAAAACACTCGTCTGCTTCACACACAAAAACATACACTTCCAAACGCTCGCAGGCACGGCGGCGCTTACTTTTCAAACTTGGCGAGCACGTCGGCCACCACTGTGCGGCTCTCGATGGCTTTCTCTGTGGTGTCGTTGTGTTCAAACAGAGCAAACATGTTCCTGCTGTCCTCCATGGCGAGGCCTCGGATCAGCTTCTCCACCACCTGACACACACACACACACACACACACA
>NW_024617478.1:0-1546 GCF_008729295.1 Plectropomus leopardus | reverse complement strand
TTTTTTTTTTTTTTTTTTTTTGCAGTTTGCAGGACATTTCTTGCATAGTTGCTCATTGTGTTTTTTTCCCCGAATTTTCCACCGATGATGTCATTTTTTTACAATATTTGGCATATGGAGAAAATACGTGCTATTTCCACAAAGTACACTGTCACAATCCATGTTGCTGCAAATCACTGACATATCCCAGACTGTGATGGTAATAATAATAATAATAAAATCTCTTTTGCATGTAGTATATTGAAAATATTCTGTTTTGTATGGGGGTTTTTTTCGATCTAAAAATATAGTGGCATCAAAACTGAAACTCAAGGGTTAAAATTCTGTAAATTAATGAATATTTGATTTTTATGATTAGGACCAATGTTGATCAAAAAATAACTTAATGAAAGTGGAAAATAAAATGTAATGTATAATATTTTTTAAAGCTTGATTTAAAAAGTGCATTTTGTGTGCAGTGATACGAGTGTAAAGCAGACCCTAAAAATCCATGACTTTTCCAAAACTTTCAATGATTTCCAAAACTAATTCCATGACTTTTCCAGGCCTGAAAAATGTGATTGTGAAATTCCATGACGTTTCCAGGTTTTCCATGACCATATGGGGGAAATCTATAAATTAATGCAAGATTAATGCTGAATTTGGCAAAAAGCGACTTCTTCAGGATATTTGAAGATTCAATCAAATTTCTCCAACACACGCTTGATGGATTTTTGGCTCTTTTGACCTGTGACACACACACACACACACACACACACACACACACACAGTGCCAAACTACCCAAACAAAAAGAGATATATGTCCTTTCACAGTGTTTTTTAAAGGTCTCCTGGCTGCCGACTGTAGGTGTGTTCCAGCTAATATCAACAGTGGAGCTTGTGAACGCATCACAGAGGGACAGGAGTCAATGGTGTGTGATAGCATGTAGCGTTCTCCGACCGCTGCTGAGGAATGTGAGCGAGGAATTTACTGCACCTAACGGGGATGCTTCTGCTCCATGTGTTTTTCAGCTTTTGAAAGCATTGAAACTCAAACTCCCCACCGATGCTGCTGAATTATGAACAGGGACGAGAGTTATGGAGCCCTTTAATATGTTTAACGGTTGAACAAGTGCCGCTCGGATTTTAGCCATAACCTTCAAAAGTTTCGACTGCAGACAGAGAGAAGAAATTATCACATGTGTTTGCTTACAGATTATCGAGTTATGATTGCGCATGGCGAAGTCATTACTGTATATCCAAACAGTCTTACATAAGAGTGTTTGGATGTCGGAAGGAAAAACATACGTGGATGACAGCAAAGTCGAAACCACAGAGTCGTTGTCAAACAGAGCCGGGCTGCGTGCCAGCATGTTGTCATGTAGTCACACTAAAGACGCCGCTAAGCTTCTGTCAGACCCACTTTTTATAATTGTTCACAGCCCTCGTTCCCTCAAAATGCAGGGTTCATACACACTTCTAGCAACAGATTTCCATGACTTTTCCATGACTTTTAGGCAAATTTTCAAGACCATACATTCTCTGAAATGACCATCAATACTCTTTA
>NW_024617477.1:0-3338 GCF_008729295.1 Plectropomus leopardus | reverse complement strand
AGACGGGAAGGAGAGAGTAGGAGGAGAGAGAGAGAGAAGAGGAGGAGGAGAGAGGAGGAGAGAGACAGGGGAAGGAGAGAGGAGGAGGAGAGAGAGAGAAGAGGAGGAGGAGAGAGGAGGAGAGAGAAAGGAGAAGGAGAGAGGCGGAGGAGAGGAGAGGAAGAGGAGAGAGAGACAGGAGGAGGAGAAGCAGGAAGAGGAGGAGGATGGTCGTGAAAGAGTTAAACTCTCTGAAACACAAACACAGCCGGTCTGTTGGTCGTCAGGAGGACCGATGATGTTAACGCCGGCCTGCAGTCGCCATGGTAACGGCTGAGCCGTCCTGCAGACTTCCAGTAAACACGGAGCCAGAGCGAGGAGAAAGACCCGATCACAGGAAACACACAAACAACACGCAAGAAGAAATAAATATCTTTAATAAAAGCAGAGAAACAAAATCTACATTCAGCTCACAGCAGAGATCCAGCCCATAATAACCCCTGACCCAGTACGATCCAGCCCATAATAACCCCTGACCCAGTACGATCCAGCCCATAATAACCCCTGACCCAGCACTGCAAGCCCATGCCAAAAACACGCAGCAGTCTAGCGTGTTGCTTCTGACACGTTAGAAAAGTAAAAGGTCTGATTCAGAGAAGCTGTCCTGCTGTCTGTCCATCCTCAGGACGTTAAAGGGACAGTATACTGGCGAGAGACACTGACAGACCACCGCTGACCAGACTCTTTGACAGAGACCAGGAGCCACATGGTGGGAGTTAGTATCCACACGCTTAGACATAAAAATGTTAATAACAGGTGGTAACCACATGTTTGGGATAAAGACAGGTAGAAGCCACATGTTGGGAGTTATTAGCCACATGTTGGCAAATGGTAGCCACATGTCAGAGGATAGTATCCATATGTTGTGATATGAAAGTTGTGGTAGTAGGGGAAGTGGTAGTCACATATTTGGATATTGAAGCCACATCTGAGAAAGTGATAGCCAAATGTTGGAACTTGGTAGCCATGTGTTGGGAGGTGATAGCCAGCCATTGGGTAGTTATAAAAATACAAGTTGATGCGTGGTTACCATGGGCTGAAGAAGTAGTCGTATGTTGTGATGTCCTAGAATGATGCGAACATGGTTTGGACTTTGGTAGCCACGTGTTGGAACATAGTAGCTACGTGATGAGATAATTAAATATTGTGCTGAAACAGATGGAAGTCACATATCAGGAGGTGGTGGCCATGTTTTTGGGAAACAAGCAGTGGCCACATGTTTGGAGTTAGTAGCCACTTGTTGCAAGGTGGTAGCCACATGTTGGGAGGTGGTAGCCACATGGCGGGAGTTAGTAGCCCAGTGCGGGCTTCAGGCTGAGGGGGGGGCAGACTGGGGCAGCTGGTAGAAGCCTTTCTTCCTGGATCTCCTCAAGTATTCGAGGAGCAGAGCAGAGGCTGCGAGCCCAGTGGCGGCACAGAGAACTGGGACAATGTAAGCAGTGAGACTGGGAGGAGGACTGGAGCTTCTCTCTGAAACCAGCAAGACAAAAACTTCACAACAAAACAAAACAGATACATCGATTTCACCAAACATAAAAATACACAAAATTGAAATACACCATTTTCACCATCAGACATAAACTCAGGGGTCAGACACATATTGTAATATACTTTTCCAGGACTTTGAGGTAGATTTAAAAACCAGACATTCTCTGAAACAACCATCGACGCTCCTTATTGGTTCTTTTTATCACTATATAACAGCTTTCTATATGTGTATTATTTAAACAATAATGACTTCAGAGCATTATAAGGACTGGGGGGGTCTTACTGGTGTGATTGACCTCTGACACTGAGGCTAAAGACTTGAACCTGGTACTGACTGGTCTAACTGGTTTCACTGGTCTGACTGGTTTAACTAGTCTGACTGGTCTAACTGGTTTGATTAGTCTAACTGGTTTGACTGGTCTTACTGATGTGACTGGTATAACTGGTCTGACTGGTATAACTGGTTTGACTGGTCTTACTGATCTGACTGTTATAACTGGTTTTACTGGTCTGACTGACCTCTGACGCTGAGGCTGAAGACTTGGAGCTGGTACCCGAGCTGGTTGCTCACATTGACCTGGTACAGCCCGGAGTCTTTGGCAGTGACGTTGACCAATAGGAAGGTGCCGTTGGTGGAGAACAGCTCCGTCCCGTTGGTCAACTTCTTCAGGACAATGGCAGACGGTGGAAAGCTGATGGTCTGGCAGCAGATAGTGACATTTTGTCCCTCCTGGACCACCGTAGACGGCAGGACGAGGACAGTGGTGTTCCTCGGAGGAGCTGCACCAAAAGACAGCGGATTGATTAGAAACTGGTCACATGACTCTCAGAGCGACAGGATGTGACCTGAAGATAAAAAACATAAAGTCTGAACCAAGCTTCTGAGGAAGTGGATTAACACCGTTTGAGCCAGTCACATGATGACACTGACCCAGAAAGACTTTTCCACGTTGACTAACATGAGGAAAGAGACGTCTGTAAATCAGTAAATCATTTTTTGTGAGCATCAAAACCCACAAAATTTCTTCTATCCCTGTCTGGATGGAAACCATCCGGTTCGATAACATTTGGAAAGTCTAAAAGAGCTGCAAGATTTAATTTTTTAGACTGCCATTCAAGCTAACGGAGGCGCTAATCCAAAAGTTGGCCACTCCGCCGGAGTTAACCGCTCGGCAGCATTTGGTTGCCATTAATCTCTACTACACCACTCAATGGGCCAGTAATCGGATTTGAAACATTTCTTAACCCGGAAAAAGAGCTTTTTCTGCCTCATGCACGACTGAGCAGCTCTCATAGGAATGAACGAGGCCCCGCTCCCACAGCTGTATCCAGACTTCCTTATAATACATACATGGTCTAAACACGTTTGTTTTAACATCAGTAACTGGACACGTTTTCAGAGACCGTCTCTTCAGTCAGAATCCGTCTTGTCAGAGTCCCTCTCTTCAGAGTTAGTCTCTTTAGTCAGAGTCCGTGTCCTTTCAGTCGGAGTCCGTCTCTCCTTTTTTGGAGTCAGTCTCTTCAGACTCTGTCTCTTCAGTCAGAGTCCGTCCCTTCAATCAGAGTCCTTTTCTTCAGAGTCTGTCTCTTCAGTCAGAGTCTCTCACTTGAGAGTTCATCTCTGTAGTCAGTCTCTCACTTAAGTCAGAGTCTCTCACTTCAGTCAGAGTCTGTCTCTTGAGTCTGTCTCTTCAATCAGAGTCTGTCTCTTTAGTCAGACTCCGTCTCTTCACTTAAAGTCTGTCTCTTCAGAGTCCTTCTCTTCAGAGTCCGTCTCTACAGAGTCCATCTCTTCAGAGTCTGTCTCTTCA
>NW_024617476.1:0-1331 GCF_008729295.1 Plectropomus leopardus | reverse complement strand
GCTCTGAACGCAGCATAAGAAAAGTCATGTGAATCCAGGTTTCAAAGGGTTAAACAAATGATAAGTGATAAAACAAAGGCAGGAGGGCCTTTGGAAGGATCTTGAAGCTTGGATTCACAAAAGTATAAAACTGAAGGTCAAATTTAAGGTTTTCTCAAATTTAAACTGGCTCTCAGTCACAGATTTCCACCAGTTTTGCTGGAGTGTGCTGCTTTATTTGCCTTCTTGTATGCTCTTCCAACGCCTTTATGTGGCATTTCAAAGCACTCTCAGTTGGTGTGGATTTTTGAACAAAAAACATGTTCCACACATCCACAAGGAATTACCACGAGGAAATTCATTTTAAGTTTCCAACAGTATGAAATATTAATTTCTCTATCTGTATTTTAGGTTTCATTCAGTGTGCTGAATGTTGGAGACTGACCTTGAATTCACCTATCCTGAGGGAAAGCTGGTCTAACATTAACCTCAAATATTGCCTTTCCTCTGTCTCCACAGATTCTTCCTCAAGTTTTTCCTCAAGTGCAACCAGAACTGTCTAAAAAATGCAGGAAACCCACGAGACATGAGGAGGTTCCAGGTAGAAACCACCACACTGTTTAAAAAAAAAAAACTCTTGCCATTTAATTCTTCTTTTTTCCATGTGTATTTACACGTCCTTCTCTCCCTCAGTCTCTGCCTATCTCTCTCTCTTCTTCCCCTGTACTTTCTGTGGACATAACACACACAACTTTATGGTTACTGTAACACATAAACACTGGAATGGATGTGTGTGTTTCTGTGTAAGTAAATAAGCTATCAGCGCCTTTTACAGGAAACACGAGATCCTGACCCCGACTAGTCAGAACATAAATATACACACAATGCAGAGAGAGAGAGAGACAGAGAGACAGAGAGAAAGAAAGACATCATGTCGTGGGGTTGTGAATAAGATTTGAGGTTGTGCAGACTTTATTATTTCCTTATCTTCATGGCCACAACACAATCAGGAAGACACCACTTGAGTCTGAGTGGAGATACTGGACGCCCAGAAGATACCAATAGATTTATTACCATGGCACATGTGTGTGTGTGTGTGTGTGTGTGTGTGTGTGTTATGTATATATGTGTTTATTGCGTCTATGCTCTGTGTAAGATAGGACAGAGAGAGAGGGAGTTGTACGGTAGCGAGTGTGTGACAGTATCTGTGCCTCTAATTGTGCAGCTCTATTGTAGTGGAACCAGAGAAGACAGCTCTGTTTCCCTGGGAGATAATTAAGGGCTGGACCCATCAGGAACTATTGAACAGAGGAGGATAGACACCACACACACACACACACACACACACACAC
>NW_024617475.1:0-1551 GCF_008729295.1 Plectropomus leopardus | reverse complement strand
TTTTAGGACATAATATCTTATCTGATATCTAATAATATCTTACCCCCCAGCTTATTTTTAGATTATTTCCTCGTCATCTTTTACAATTTTTGTTTTTCGTGCCATTGATGGGACATTTCTTAATTGCATGGGTTGCTGATTATGTTATTTTCCCATGTTGTCAAAAGAAATCAAATTAATTTTCTCAGGCTTCAGAGGTTTAAATGCTTATGAAAAGTGAAAACATGAGAAAAAATGAGCAACTTGGAAAGAAGTGTTCCCCAAATTGCAAGAAATTAGCTTAATTAAAAAAAAAAGGCTAGGGAAAAATGTCACAGGGAATTTAAAACAAAGCTAAGGAAGAACTATATTTATGATAATATGATATTACACAATTAATATAAATGTTTAAACACTTTTTCAGATAATTTCCCATTATTGTTTGAATCCTTTACTTTTTTTTTACCAATTTTTTTTTTTTTACTATTTTTTTTTATATAATTAATGAATTAATCTATTACTATGTCTAATTTCTTGCCAGTTTAGGGGTCATTTCCTCTGTCGTTGCTCATTTCTTCTTGTGTTTTGAAAGAAATCAAGCCGATTTGCATGCGTTCCTGAGAATTCTCACTTTCGTATTTGTGGTCCCGTCCTCTCCTGCGGGCGAGCACACATTTCCTTCTCCTCTGCTACAGTGTGTATTTCACAGAAGGGCCGCAGGGCTGGACCGACACAGTGGGAGTAATGTCTTACACTCAAACACACTCTCATGTATATTTATACGGTCCAGATTCACGCTGTTACACATCAATGCGCCTTTGAAATCTCTTCTCCTCAAACACATTCATACGTCCTGTACATCTCTTCCTCTTTTACAGAAACATGAACACACACAGTTTCTTATGGATTATTCACTTTGTTCAGTGGCTGCCTGCTGAAAGTCAAAGGTTAAATCTTTAGACTCGAATGGACCGGGATTCTGAGCAGTTTTTTTGGTTTATTTGTTTCTGATGGTAACATTTAATGACGAGTGTAATCGTGCAGCTGTAGCAGCCCTGACAGGACACCGCTGAGCCGAGCAGCAGTCCGCTCTGTGTCTGTTTTCTTTTGGTTGCTGTGTGTCTTTAGCCTGTTTTTTTCCTTTCTTTTGTTAACTATCCTTATTTAGTTTTTATCCTCAGTTTATTGGTGTTCTCAGTTATCTATCTTGGTGCTCGGGCTTTGATGTTGTGGAAAATATTCAGTGTTTTTCTGCATTTCCATGCTTTTTGGAATGTTTTCAGGGGAGAAGTCACATAACATCACTCAATGGAAAAGCAATTGTGTTTTATCGACATTTTGAAAAATATCGTTTAGAAGTTTTGAGCAAATCTATAATGAAAACTCGCCTACAGTCACCTTGAATGTCGAGCCAAAGCTCGTTCAAACTATCAAAGAAACTAATGTTGGAATATTTGTATTGAACAGCCAAATCTGATTTAACAAACTTCATTCTGAGTCTGATACATTTCTATTTTTTTCCATCATTTCGATGAAATAGTTATGAGTATTGTATTCTCTGTTAAATATACG
>NW_024617474.1:0-1568 GCF_008729295.1 Plectropomus leopardus | reverse complement strand
CAAATTTTCTGGCAGAGGATGCCCTAAACTGCCCCAATGATGCAAAACATACATTATCATTTTGTTTGGGTACTTAATTTTCTAGTTTCAAATTTTACCACTTAAAACCATCTAGTTGTTACTCTTGTTTTTATGAATTTTTAAAAATATACTTGCGTTGGAACGCTGATTTTCAATTTAGTGCTTAACTGAGAAAAATAGTAGTATAAATAATACCTCTATAACAATAATACCTCTATTTAAACAGAGCATATCTTACATCAGATCATCAATAAACATTTCAGCTCAAGTCTGATAGAAACCAGTTATTATGTGTAATGTGAACAGCAGCACTTCCTGTTGCAATTATTGTCAAATTAAAAAGAAGCAGTAAAAGGAACCCCCTCCCCTTTAAATAATATTTCTGAATATGATCACCCATATGTTGTACATGTTAACTCTCTCTGTAGGTGGACTATTACAGTGGTTTAAAACTGCCATCTCTGGCCAGGAACAATTTTGCACTCTTTAAGCTGCATACAAGTCAGATCCTGTCAGTGGGTTAGCTTTGTTCAAAGGACCAATTAGTGGGTCCTACCTTCGCCTGCAGCTAAAAGGCCTAATGGTGGGGGCATCCACCTGAGAGGTGCAGAGCTCTCCCCACTGGGCTTTAATTTGAGAGAGGGGTGGGTGGCAGCTTCTGAGGCTTTTACCATTACACAGGACTTCATTGTGGCTGCTGACCGTTTGATCTTAAAATAATTTACTTAATGATCTCACCACGGGAGCAATTGGTGCTGCTCGATTAGTCTGCAAGGTCTAATGGACATGGGAAAGAAAGAAGAGGAGGAGGGGGACGGGAAGGAGGGAGAGGGAGGTGGGGGGTGGCACAGTAAGAACTAAATGAATCTGCTATGTAACCTTGGGGAGGAACATTTTTTAGCATAAATTCAGAGGTGAAATTGTGACAGTGTTACAGACATTCGGGGGCTGTAAGAGAGGCAGCAGTTTAAAAAGCCAAAATAACAAGGAAACAAATGTTTAGTTTTAGTGATAGTTTAGCAGTTTCCTATTTTAACTTTTAAAAGCCTCCCGTGGACAGGTGTTGAAAATTAGCGTTTTGCTACAAATGCACATCTGGTTCTTGTGCATAAATGTACAATTCTGATGCTACTGTGGTGTCCATATAAAATAAAATAAACTAGACATAAAAGGCACAAAATAAATAAATAAGTGCAATTAAATTAAAAAAATAATCAGACTATTCCTTATTTATGAGAGGGAAAGGACTAAAATAGAGGAGGCACCTTCAACTTAAAATGGTTGTGTTTGGTATTTATTTAAAATATTTTCTGAACCCCAAAACCCGCAAGTGGGTTTGAAAGGCACGTTTTCTTTAAAGATCTCCAAAATAATATGATTCATAGCCAGAGATGGTGAAATATGGTTATTTATGGTGGAGGGATTGTCATGCACATTCCCCCAGGTTACCCAGGGAGGCTCAAGGAAAAATATTTGTAGTCCTGGAGAGGGTCATGATATCAAAACAAAACAAAACAAAACAAAACAAAACAAAACAAAACAAAACA
>NW_024617473.1:0-4615 GCF_008729295.1 Plectropomus leopardus | reverse complement strand
ATGTAAACAGTATAAACAAGACGCAAAACTCAACGGTTGAAATGTATTTCAACCACCGATGATATGATAAATAACATGTTATTATAATAATTGTAATATTAAAATTAAGCAAATTTGCTCGGGTTTTAAAGGGCAATATTTCCGTCATTATTTTACGTTGGGTTTTTTGGGTCTTTTGAAGAGCATGAGTGGTTGTGTGTGTGTGTGTGTGTGTGTGTGTGTGTGAGCACCATTTAGCCATTGACCCATTAACCCATCAGTGACCTATCACAGGCTTTAATTATTCCACGTCAAATCATCAGCTCGTAATACTGTTAGCTCGTTTAAGAAGTCAGGTCGTAATGCTGTTAAACCACCACACACACGCCGTTAGATAATCGTAAAGACAGTTGTGTTTGCTAATGTCGGCGTTAACACGCACACAGTCTACACAATAAGTGTGCCATCCAAAGGTTAGATTCGCCTAATTATGTCATAAAACGCACACACACACACACGTTTAAGTGTGTCGTCAAACCCGCACGGCCTTTAAATTTAGTAATAACGCCATAAATGTCAAACACACAATGTGCTGCAGTCCTCCGTGCGTTGTCAGCGGAGGATCGTCAGCAGCGTTAGTCCTCATTACTTGAGGAGCCCCCCTCCCAACTACCCATCATGCAGCTGGTTCCCTGGGGGGCTGTTGATTAGTCAAAGCCATGTGGACTTTGTGCAAACGACCACCAGGAACCATTGGGCGTCTTTAACAAAACAAATGGAAAACTTGATCATTTTAACACACAGCAAGTTGCCACATGGTCATCACTTTTACATTTTTATATATTTTAATGTGAGAAAATATTATTTTTTGTGAAGTACTACAGCGCATGGTTGCACTTTTTCTGCTGCAGGGCTTTATTTCATCTTAATCTCTTTTTTAACCCAACTTTAGCAAATTGTTTTCTTTCAAAATTGTGGCAAAAAATGAACAAGAAAATAAACAAAAAAAAAAGTGATAAAATAAAATTAAATAAATTAATAAGGAAAACAATCTTGGGTGAATAGTACTTTAAAAATAATTATTTAACATGATTTTAAATAGTTAATCATGATAATAACACATGCATTTTTCCATAGCTTTTGTTTTGTAATTTTACAAGAAAAAAATGGGAATTTTATGAGAACAAAGTTCTAATTTTACAAAAACAAGTTATAATTTTATGAGAATAAAACCCTAATTTTACAAGAAAACAGTTGTAATTTTATAAGAAGTAAGTTGTAATTTTACAAGAAAAAAAGTTGTTATTTCATGAGAATAAAGTCCTAATTTCAGAAGAATAATTAATAAAGCTGAGAGAAAAGCTGTAATTTTGTGGGAATAAAGCTGTAATTTTATGAGAATAAAGTTGTAATTTTACAAGAAAAAAAGTTGTAATTTTACAAGAAAAAAAGTTGTAATTTTATGAGAATAAAGTTGTAATTTTACAAGAAAAAACAAATGTAATTTTATGAGAATAAAGTTGTAATTTTACAAAAAAAAAGTTGTAATGTTATGGGAACAAAGCCTAATTTTACAACAACAAAATTTGTTATTGTAGGAAAATAAAGTCAGAATTTCACAAAAAAAGTTGTAAGTTTATGAGAATAAAGTCAGAATTTTCCAAGAAACAAAAATTGTAATTTAAAGACAATAAAGTCGTAATTTTACAAAAAAAAAAATTTTATGAGAATAAAGTCGTAATTTTACAAGTCAAAAAAAGCTGTAATTTTATGAGAATACACAGTCAACAGTTATATCAGCCAACTGATTTTCGTTTTAAAATGAGAAAACCAAAATCAGGAAATGCGCTGTTTCCCTATCACCATTTAGAAAAAAAAAGCAGAAATAAACCCTTTTTTTTAAGGTGTTTTTTGTTGCTGTTCTTTTTATAATAGAAAACGAAAAAAAAAAATCACTATCTGATTTTCTTTGCTGTGCTTATAAACAAAAATCAGGAATTACAAAGTATAGTAACACAAATACAATACATCTAGACAAATGGCCAATGGTGAATAGCAGTGTAAATTATGTATTTCATATATAGTAGTCATTAAAATTAAAAAAAAATCTCCACTTTCTGCTGTTGTAATGTAAAAAGGACACGTCTGAAATGATGAAATACAGATAAACAAGTAAGAAAAGCTCCCATTTTTCTCATTAATATACTTTTTTTAAAAACTTTTTTTTAATAGTGCACCTTATGTTCCTAATTTGCATCATATAATGTGCATTATGTAAGAATTCATTATAGATTTTTGCTTTTTTTTTGGCTTATTATTTTACTTTATCTTCCTCTCTTTTGCCATTTCTCTTCCTTTTTTATTTAAAAAGTTACTGCGAACTGCGTCAACTGAAACTTTTAAAGTCCTATGGTAGAAAAAAATCCAAAAAAACAAAAGCATCTTCTCCAAAAAGCCCAAATAAACAAACAAACAAAACCTTAAACACACACACACACACACACACATATGCAGACACACACTCCTGAAAACCACATGGGACCAATTATCACATTTGCTGTGCTCTGTTTGCCAACCCCCGATCTCTATACTGACAGAGAGATACAGTAAACACTCATCCCCTCATTAGCCTTAGATGTGTGTGTGTGTGAGTGTGTGTGTGAGTGTGTGTGAGTGTGTGTGTATGTGTAAGACTGTGCTTAATAATATTATGTCTTGATATGTATTGTTACTTTCCGGTCACGCGGACCATAACGACGTCCAGTTTACGAGAACGTTAACAAAAAAAAAAAAAAGCGAGAAATTATCACCCCCCCCCCCCCCCAACCCACCCCCCGAAAAAAAAAACAAAACTTCGTAGAATTCTGTAAAATAATTTAAAATGTATAGTTATTTCAAAGGTGGGGGGTTTTTCGACGCTAATCGGACGGCTCTTTTACAAAACGAGGCAGCTACCTCACTTCCTGGAATATAGTCACATGTCACTGAACTAACCAATCAGGAGCTTGCAGTACCTGGACAGGTAAAAATATTCAGCAAGGGGGTTTAAACAGAGTATCTTAGCCGCTTGTAAATGTGCAAAAGCAAACATTTAAATGTGTCAATATGTAAATAAAAATTCCATAAACATAACTATGTAAATAATTAGCTTGTTAGCAATTTAACTAAAACGTTTATATTAACTTATTTTCTGCAATATGAATTAACTTTACTGCTAAACCTCAAATTATGAATATAGCTCACTTTTGCTTTATAAACATCTCCTAATCTAATTTTTTTTTTTTGCATATCTCTTGTTTACTTTGCTAGTAATTTTGGTTTCTTTGGTGTTTATGGTGGTCGTTGACATTAACATTAGTAGTTTGTGTATAGTGCGTCCATATTGACAAAAGTTTAAACATATATACATATTTTGCAGCTTATTTATGTTAAATCTAGCAGGTAGCCAACAACCTGGAGTTGCTAATTTATAGCCGTGAACTGCATGGCAACCAGACCGGGCTTATAACGGACTTTAACTGGGTAAGAGCGTAATATGTAGCCGTGGAAATCCATTCATAGTGGCAACATGTGATGACAAGGGATGAGAACGTGTTGGGACATAAAGGATTTCCCGTTGCCGACTTTGTCCTTCCTCGCATCAGGACTAAGACGCAAGCAGAGAGGATTTGAGTCACTTCGGAGCCGTACGGCTGCATCATCTGCCGATTTTTTGGTTAAAACATGATGGCACGGATGGTTAGGTTTAGGGGAAGGAGGCACATTGTAAGAAAATGCTACAGAAAAGGTAAGCTAATAGTAAAGAAAAGAAAAAAACCAATCAAGAAGCAAACACAAGACTCCCACATGAAAGTCCTTGGGTTGTTGGACCAATCAACCACCCCCCCCCCCCCCCCCCCATAATTTAGGCACCCCTTATTATGTCATTATAAGAAGCATTTCAATCTGATGCAGTCCTTTGTTGCTTCATGCAAATGTGACAGGTTCCATCCGGCAAGTGGTGTTTCATGTAGACGCAAAAGGTGGCATTTGGAGTCATGATCTCACGCCAAAAGCTCAGTTTACATTAAACATATAAGTATTTAGGGGACTGAAAATTGACTCAAAAAGTAGGCTTCTGATAGCTTTGTGTACAGTCATGTGCAGCTGCCAGCGTCTGTGCAGCTGACGCGCTGAACACAACGACAGACGCAACACATGTCTGGGGAATGACAACACCAGGTGTCTGTGACTCAGTGTGTGTGTGTGTGTGTGTGTGTGTGTGTTTGATGTAATATATTCCAACATCTCACTGCTCCGATTGCATGCACGGGTTTGTGTGTAAAGAAAGGGAGGCAGTGTGTGTGTTTAGGAGGAGGTGTTTTACTGGAAGAATCCCCCTCCTGCTGCTGAGCTGGAGGTGACGGAATCTCTTTCACATCTCTGTGTGACACACACACACACACACACACACACACACAGCAGCAGCTGTTCACCAACAACACCCTTGTTCACTAAGTTGAACTTTGACATTTTTGAACTGAGATCTGCGAGTTTTAAAAAAACATCGACTGTTATGTTGTTAGTGTGAGTCGTTAAAAATAAAAGGAATCTGCTAAAGCAACTTCATAGAAAACTGAGAAACGCTTGACAAATT
>NW_024617472.1:0-1209 GCF_008729295.1 Plectropomus leopardus | reverse complement strand
ACTCTGACTAATGCAAATAAGACAAAATTAACAAAAGCCAGAGAAGAAGGGCTGGATGGTATATGGATACACACGCTGAAGCTGGTATTGTTTGACACAATGACTAAGAAGGATAAAACATCACACAACATGCTAAATTCTCAATTTTGATTCCACTGATTATTTTATGACCGAACACAATGAAACATCTATTGTCGTGTTTCATGCTTGTCCATCAACAACATTAACTATGACTTAAATTTTAAAAAAAAGATAGAAAAATGGAACTCAAAGCAAATAAGTCTTTTTGGCACAGCATCATTTTCAAAATCTCTCCTCAGCTTTCTGCATAAACAAAGGTGTACAAATAAATGCAACATCTCATCTAAAAATGAACATTTCATTCAGAGGTTGAATTTCATTTGAACAATTGTTTGTCAAGTCATTCGGGTGACAAAAACAAGCAGGAGCTGACTGCACAGACACCTACAAAATGCACCCATCAATTCTTCCTTCCTTAAAAACAAAACTGAGATAACTGAATTCCATGATGTATTTTTAGGAAAAAAAGAAGACAATTTTCACTATGCTAATCCTCTTAATTTTATGCTCATCATAACAAAAACGTACAAGCACTGAGCTGATTTGAAAGATCAATATCAGCATTGTGTAGCCCTGTCATATTTTACTTTGGTCCATTAAATCTCTCTGTATCAGTTGTTATACTAATTTGTTTAAGACTGATTTTACATAAAACTTGCTACAGCAAGGCATCTCTATAGGCATCTATATAATATATGCTTGCAGAGTTGAATTTATTTAATTAGAAAGTTGCAGCAGACATTTGTAATATTTTCATTTTCGCCCAGAGCTTTCATTTGTGATTGTTTTCACAGTAGGTTTATACTGTTTTATACAGGCAACATCTTTCTAATGCAGATTTTAAAGCATCCCCTGACCAAATTAAATTGGTTTTACGAATGCACTTAGTATGCAGTGTGCAGCTGCATTAAATATCAGGGACATATGGAGAGCATTTTAGATGACCGAGCAGAATTGTACAACTTGATTAAAATGTCATCTTATAAAACATTTTATTGTTGCCAGATAAAAATCCTGTTGTGATCCACATTTGTTAAACAGTGAGGTGGTCTGGACCAAGTTTCCCTCAGGCTAAAAATTCTCTCTCTCTCTCTCTCTCTCTCTCTCTCTCTCTCTCTCACACACACA
>NW_024617471.1:0-1781 GCF_008729295.1 Plectropomus leopardus | reverse complement strand
TGTCATGGTAGCTACATCCATTATTTAGGCAGTCTGTGATTTGCCCAAATGCATTTTGCCACCATCCTTTTAGGGTGGAGACAGAAATCTTGTTTCATTGACATGAATCGACCCTTTAATAAGAAAAAGGAAGACGAAAGCCAACTGACCTTTTAGCAGTGTTGGGTAAGTTGTTCTCAAAATGTAATACATTACATGTTGCTAGTTACCTTCATTTGAAAGAAAAGAAACATACATTATAATATTACTGTACTAGAGTAAAGCATTAGTGAATACACTACTGTTGCGTTACGTTCATTAAAATAACCTCAGAGGCGTGACTTAGGTTATTAAAATATAAGATGGTCATGTTTTTTCACACCTGGTAATCAGAACATAGAAGATCAAGTATATTATATTTGTAATTATATATTACAAATCCAGGGAAGGGCAACATTTTATAGCCTAATGAAGAATCCTCTGGAGCGCAGATCTGGCCAATTCATGCTTTCACATGCAGTGGTTACCACTTTGTGTTCAAATCACCCTCATCTATTAACAAAAGTGTGATGACTTAAAACAATTATATAACCTAGATACTTTAAAAAAAAACAGCCTTGGACACAGAGATGGGCCGGCAGACAAAGGATCAAAATCTGATACATAATGAAATAGGGATCAATATTTGTAAGCCTATTATTTAAAACACAATAAACAAATACAGAAGTAAGCCAAACAAGCCGGTTAGTGTGCAAATCGGTCACTATGAGGAGCACAAATTGAGACGCCCGAGCCAGAAGACGCCAGTTCCCGGTGTGCCAGTTAGCCACGGCATCGAAGAGAGAGTTGTGCATAAGATAACGGACGGTTGGCGTTTCTTTGCCAGTAGGTAACGTGCGTGGAAAAACATCCAACACGCTAACGGACATTTGACGGCATCATCAAGATGTTGCGATCACCAGGACAAGCCAAAAACACACCGGAGCCAGAACCCTTATGCCTACCTCCTTCAAAGAGCCTGCCTTAGAATACAAAAGCACCGGGATATGCTGCAGATGTTGCAGGTATGTGAATGTCGAGCCTCTAATGTCAAAAAAAGCCTGAGGGATTATTTAACTGGGGGCGCACTGGTGAAAGTGATGCAGTGTGAAATGAAAAATGAAAACAATAAACTCTTTATTCTGGGTGGTAACATGTTATAAGACATTAATAATGTTATAACATTTCCCCTTAATCCTGTTGATAACACTTTATATTACATCATTATTGCGAAAAAGTAGTGTATTACTGAAGGTGTTGCCTCCAACACTGGCCTTTAGTGATGAGAGCAAAGGAAACTTCTCACTGCCATTTTTGATACACATCCACAATCAAACACAGTCTCTCCATCACAATGTCTCTCTCTCTCTCTCTCTCTCTCTCTCTCTCACACACACACACACACACACACACACACACACAGTAAGAGACAGACAGGAAGTTATGGAGGAATTCCCAAGCGGACATTTCTCACGTTCCTGTGGTGATTGAAAACACACTCCACTAAAATGGCGGCAGGACATAATTTCCAGGTGAGGAGAGAAAGGCTGAAACCTCTTCCCCTCTCCCTCTATCTCCCCCCTACCGGGCACAAACAATATCCTCCTTGATATTATCCTTACACACACACACACACACACACACACACACACACACACACACACACACACACACACACACACACACACGCACACCTGATGTCACCTGGAGGGGGTTGGTCCTGAGCTGGCTAGCATAAACACACAATGGCTGGCTCTGTGGCT
>NW_024617469.1:0-1441 GCF_008729295.1 Plectropomus leopardus | reverse complement strand
TATATATTGTGTATACAGCCCTAAACATTGTGATATTAAATTTTGTTTTCACTGTTTCATGTTGTTGTCATGCTGGTGTTTACTTTATTTTACATTATAACAGTATTTTATTAAACTTTATTATAAGAGTAGTTGATGTAACTTTATCTTATTTAAGAACTTTGTATTTTAGTAGTTTACAGCCGTTTAGAGGAGATTTAAATATCAATACCTAAAAATATTGTGACATTATTTAAAAGCCATATATCGCCCAGCCCTAAGTTAGATTATAGGCACATGCTTACCCACACACGCATGCACACAAACACACACACCTTGCAAACATCCTTTTTGATTGTGTTAACTGACCTGTTTTCACTGTTCTTATTTCATGTTGTTGTTGTCATGTTGGTGTTTATTAGTTTTGTCAATGCCCTGTCTTTTGTCTTGCAATAAAAATATACAACAAAATAGAAAAAAGAAAGGTCTGAATGTCAATAATAAACCTGACATTGAATGCATCCTCCAGTGTTTACTGATGATAAGATGAAACAGCACATCCTGTGTACGCACAGGGCAGATGACAAAACTAAAATCCGTCTCTTTATGTTCAAAATGGAAAAAAACACAAGCAAACATTGCAGATCTGCCCAGGCAAACAGTACAATCTCCACTTTTACAAACGTGCTAATCTTTGACCAGAAGACAGTGTGTGAGTGTCTCTGTCGCTTCATTGGACCGGCTGATAACACAAACAGCCAGGACAAACATCAGTGATGCGATCTGCCAGGAAACTGCACCATCAAATGAGCTTATGATTAATGGTGCTGCGCTGGGAGAGCTGTTAAATTAGACTGCACAAAACGGTTTAGATGCTATTTAACGTTACGTCCCACGAACACACACACACACGCACACACACACACACACACACTGACAGACTGAAATAGCAAGAAAGGAAGACGTGGGCCAAAAATGGGAGTTGGTAGCGTTAGGTTGGACGTGTTAGCATGAAGATAGCTAGCTTTATTTGACTCATTTCGACGCAGCAGCTCGGCTAACGCTATGTGTCATTTAGCGATGTTAGCTAACGTTAGCTATGATATATGTTCCGATGCCATCTTTGTGTCCGTAAACACCCCAAAGAAACGGCGCGGGTGAAGAGCCACCTACCTCGGGGTTGTTTTCTGTCCTCTCTCGGTCTCGGGCCCGGCTGTAGCAGACGTTAACGCCTCCGCGGACCGTTTATTTCCCTCTAAAAGCCGTCATGTCTGGTTGAATTCAGCGGGGGAGACGGAGCCGTGATTGAACGCCGGACAGTCGGCGGCTCTGCTGCTGTTCAGCGCCGCGTCCGCGAGACAGGGGTGTGCTCACGTGACCCGCCCGACGCGCTTATGTCACGTTCTCTCGTCTGTGTTCGACGTTCTGTTGCCATAGATACAGATTATATGTTTGAAATATT
>NW_024617468.1:0-1068 GCF_008729295.1 Plectropomus leopardus | reverse complement strand
ACTTAATGTTGTCTTAAAACAAGCAGACATACAAAATTTTAAATAAAGCCTAAAATTTACAGTGTTTAATTTCCTGAACCAGATCTTTGATCTCTGATGAAAATGTGAACACAGGTATGATGCTAAAATTCAATCCTTGACAAATCTTGATATTTGATGCTGCAGACTTATTTCATCCCTGCACAAGCCACACATTTGGCATCACATCTTGCTCCGCTACTCTTTTCTTTCCATATTCTTTTCCCCATAAGCCATTGCTCCCTGTACTTGCAACACAAAAAGGACACAATCTTAACCCCGTCTGGATGTAACAGGGCATTCCCGTTATGGGAGCATCAGCGCCTCATTCTGCTCAGTGAGGTTGCTCTGGTTCTGATCTATCACTGAGGCAGCAGCATCTTCACCATGAGCCTCTCAGTATGTTTAGTGATGTGAGCTAGATGTGTGAATGATGGAGCCCCACTGACACTTAATGTCAGTTGTTGGATAACCAGCTGTTTTCACATGCCTGAGGACAGGACACAGAACTTCCTGAAAAATTATGAATGTTTCTTGATTTAATACACCTGTCTATTTAAATCCATCCATACCCACTCTTGCTTTGTAGTGCTTTGCTGACTGAGGTATAATATACTGGAGGTTTAAATTTCTTGGGGTTTTGGTGTGTGTGGTGCTTTTCCCTGTTTGTTTCCTTGCTTGATAAATTTTGAAAGACATCTTTTACATTTTGGCGTGTGCTGCTGTAAATGTCAGGAAGGTCTTGAGGACTGTGTTCAGTATTCAGAGAGGTCCGCTGCCTCCCTCATGTTGCAGATTACTTCACTCTCGAGTCACGCATCAATGACTTTTGCAGCTATCTGGGTCTGACATGGCAATCACTCGGTATGTGTTTGTGTGTGTGTTTGTTTGTGTTTGTGTTTTATTATGAATCCTAATTAGCACTATTGGGTTTGATAATTATTGTAATAAGTGAATTCCCTTAGAGCTTATGGATAATGAGTTTCTGATGTGTGTGTGTGTGTGTGTGTGTGTGTGTGTGTGTGTGTGTGTGTGAGAGAGAGAGAGAAC
>NW_024617467.1:0-1868 GCF_008729295.1 Plectropomus leopardus | reverse complement strand
AGTGGATGGTCCCCTGACAGAGGTCCTAGCTAAGCCCCTAATGACCTAAAATCCCAGAAATGTCCTAAAATCCTGAAAATGTCGTAAAATCATAGAACCATCTGAAGATCCAAGAAATGTCCTAAAATCCTGAAAATGTCCTAAATTTTAGAAATGTCCTAAAACCCTAGAAACTAGATCCTAACCCTAGAAATTTCTTCTCGAAATCAGTTCTTCTAAAGCAGATTGCAGTAAGTTGCACTGTGCAGCCAGTGGAAACTACTGTTTAAGATTGGCTAAGAGGAATTAATGAAATAGCCATTAAAATTTCAGTAAATTTGGCAACAATTACACTGCAAAGTCCCAACGGTAAAAAAGGCAATCTGTACATGATGCAAGGCTTTGGTATTGAGGGGTTGCACTAACGTTGCCAGTTTCACCACCATCATGGTTACCTTTATATTATCCGTTATATTATCCATCACATATTAAAGGTGATGGATAATATAATTGAAGAGATTTCCCTTAATTTCTAAATAATCATATGATCCGTCTTGTCATTATCTGACAAAACTGTTTAAACCTATTGATTCTACTTGTGTTTTTGAAGGGTTTAAACAGATACTTAGTTTTCTTTGTTGTTTATAGAGTATCTTTGTTGTGTGTCATTATATATTGTTTTGTTTTTTTATTTCATGTGTTGTTCTCTGTTGAGTAATAATTTCACATCCATACAGGGTTAGTAGTATAGATTTCTTTTCTATGTTAATTCATTTTCCTTCTTCTTTTTGGGCGGAGTGCTGTCACTTAGCATCTGTTAATGCAAAATTTCAGAAATGGGAATCAGTATTGAAAAGGAAGAAAATGGTATCAGAACATTTCAAAAACATGGTGGAAAATTGTTATGAAACACATACAACATATACATTAATCACTATCAACATCTGGCATGCTCCTGAGCTTCAACATAAATATCAATAACAATAACTCACAATCAATATTCATTGTGAATATGGGAAAAGGCCAGTGGTACTAACATCAAACAGGTGGAGAATGCTCATAAGAAAAAAAGATCACGCTGGTTTCTGTATCTAAAATTAATAAGTAGAAAAATCAAGAAACTGGGCCACGTGCATTTGTGAAACCATCCCTTGCATTCCTGACTGTAAGGTGGCTTAGACAGACACATACACACACACACAGAATTGGCCGGATGTGTATATAAAAAGGACAGGGGACTATCTAAATAATGACAGATTCCTGCTTTTCCAGTTTGCCTCTGAGCTGTTTGTCTACACCAAGTGGACTGTGTCAACAATACAGCGTAATAAAACAAGGCTTAACTGAACAAGGCAACCACTTTAGTGAGAGCAGATCACATCCAAACAATTGGTGTGAATGATTGTCCCATAGTTTACACACACACACACACACACAAATATACTATATAAGTTATTATACAACATTGTAGTGCAGAAGCTCTATTTTTGTCTTGTTTTCGAATCACCTGGCATAATGGTACATAACAGGTGTGATGACATTCCCCGCATTAAAGCCAGAATAAAACAAAGGCCTCATGTGTTTCACACCGGCGCTCTGTGAGAGTCCGTGGCACGGCATTTATTACACAGCGACACCAACACACCCAAACAGGTCGTACGGGGATATAATCGTCCGTTTTATTGAAACAACTGATGGATGTGGCGTGGCTGTGAGGACAAAAACACTGTGAGGTGCTGAGGTTTATAAGACCCAGACCAGGTCTGGTTTACGATGTGAACAGTCAAAAGAGGAGCGTTTCACTCAATGCACTGACGCCTGGCAACAGAGAGAGCAAGACGCAGCGGTTGAATCTGTCATCACAATGTGCTGAGTGAGGAGCTGATATG
>NW_024617466.1:0-1281 GCF_008729295.1 Plectropomus leopardus | reverse complement strand
AAAGATCCGTGTCTGCATCGGCCCCGAAAAACAAACGTTTGTCGGCACCATCAGGATCCAGGAGCGTCTGTTTGTCCCCTGTCAGTGCAAACAAACACACACTGTGTCCTCCACAGAGACACCTCCAGCTGGGACACGACGTCTGTCCAACACGCACTCGGCTGCTCCAGCACGCGCGCCCGAGCGATCGTTATGGTCCACGGTCGCTGAGCAGGAACCTCTGAGGCTCAGGTGCTCTGTAACTGTCGCTCAGACGCCCCGTCCCCTCGGGACACCCTTGTCTTTAGGGTGAAGCCGACTGAGCAGGTGACTCAGAAAAAACCCTCCGAGCTTAAAGGAGAATCTCACCTCTGCGTGATTCCAAAAACAGACAGAATCCTAAAATATCATTTTTCTCATAAATGTGTACCTCCGACATCACCGGCTCCTCACTGCAGCACACTGCTCTGCTCTGATCCGACAGAGCGGAGCCCGGGGCCAAATCTGGCCCCTGATAGGCCCCGGTGCCCCAACTACTTTCTGATTCACACTAAAATAAAGTGATTGACACTGAGAGCAGTTTTGTCTTTTTAGTGTCCATAAGGTGGCAGAGTCCATAAAACAGCAGCCACGCGGAGCCCCCACACCCCCGACAGGGCCGAGCTCAGACCCTGCAGATGTCCTAAAACCCTGCAAATGTCCTCAAACACTGCAACTGTCCTCAAACACTGCAACTGTCCTCAAACACTGCAACTGTCCTCAAACACTACAAATGTCCTCAAACACTACAAATGTCCTAAAACCCTGCAACTGTCCTCAAACACTGCAACTGTCCTCAAACACTACAAATGTCCTCAAACACTACAAATGTCCTAAAACCCTGCAAATGTCCTCAAACACTGCAACTGTCCTCAAACACTGCAACTGTCCTCAAACACTACAAATGTCCTAAAACCCTGCAAATGTCCTCAAACACTGCAACTGTCCTAAAACACTGCAAATGTCCTAAAACACTACAAATGTCCTAAAACCCTGCAAATGTCCTCAAACACTGCAAATGTCCTAAAACCCTGCAAATGTCCTAAAATACTACAAATGTCCTAAAATACTACAAATGTCCTCATACACTACAAATGTCCTAAAATACTACAAATGTCCTAAAACCCTGCAAACGTCCAAAAATCGGAGACACGCGAGCCCGGCGGTCCCCGGAGACTAAAATGAGCTCCGCTTGTGTAAGATGTCCAAACTCAGTGGGAAACTCGGAGACATCGCAGCCGTCAGCAGCTCAGCATCAGGACA
>NW_024617465.1:0-3133 GCF_008729295.1 Plectropomus leopardus | reverse complement strand
ACATCACGTGAGCTGTACTATTTGTGTACTTCAACACCCTCTGTTAATATTTGCAGAATATTTTTGTCTTTTCTGTTATCTTCTCGCCTTTATTACTTTCTGACTCAAATGCCATTTTTTGTTTTTCGTGCCATTTCTTATGAAGCAGCTCATTGCTTTCTTCAGAGAAATCAAGCCAATTTTGCTCAGGTGTCAAAAAGGGTTTTAAACACAACTTTCACACGTCCTAGTGAAAGATTTGTCCACGTCTCAAATAAATAAACAAATAAATAAAATATTGATCCTGACTCTGTCAAAGCTGCTCACAAATGTTTGCGTGATTAAAGTAAAAGCTGTTTTTTTCCTGCAGTGAAACGTCTCTCTGAGTTTTGTAGATTTACATCCAGCAGCTCTGTTGGTCTTTGGGAAGAGAAGTTATAGATTATTATTAATATTAAAGCTTTTTTAACTCTCAGGCACAAAAACCTATTTGGTGTTCATGTAATAATAACTGTGCTTTTACCCTCATTTGAATACAAAGTGTATCATAATGACACAGGGACTATTTACAAGTCTGAGATTGCTCGTGAATGGATTCAAACTTGAATTATTTAGCAAATATACTCTATGAGACAAACAGAGAGATGAGGAAGTATTTTTTTAACCAAAAACATTTGCCCTTATTGTGCCTCAGATGATCGGATGTCATCTTTATACTCATCTGCAATTAAAAAAAAAAAAAATGAAGAAATGGAAGAAACCTTTAAATGCCAAAATGAGAAAAAACTGGCTTTAACCGAAATACTTTTTTTTACGACTTTATATTTAACACTTTCTTTATGAACCGTGGGAATATTTCTATAAGAAATCACATCCATTATCTCTTCCGTGTTTCCCTCCTTTCTCGACACACCAAAACTTAAATTATCAACATTAAAAAACAAAAGTGCTCGAAGCATGATATGAGCTACAAGATAAATATAATTTATGTTTGTTTTGTCCTTTCTTTTTTTTTTTTTAACAATACATACTCCGTGTCGTTTTATTTGTTCATTTTGTGATGTAAAACTGGATCGTCGTCCTCAGACGTCCGTGTTGTTGCTCGTTGTGCATTCTCAGTCTGTTTGCTTTGGTCGCGCCCTCCTTTGGCATCGCTGTTGCAAAATAAAATAAAAAAAAGGAAACCGAGAAGTAAAGCTACAGACAGACCAATCAGTCTGCTTTTTTTTGGTATTTCATTGTTTCTGTCCCGGTTTCAAGAAAAGAGTTTTCTTTGGAGGGAAACCTGACAGGATTCCCCAAAAAGTCTCCAATAAATATCCGCGTCCAAAAAACTTTAAGTTTGTAAGTCCGAACATCTTAAAGTTCTTCTTCTCTGCTGGGAAAAAAAGGATCTTTGGTTTGGTTGAATCAGGATTCTCTCCAGCAGGATGAATGTGGCTTTAAAGTCTCTCCACAGTCAGTCAAAAATGTCAAAGTCAAAATGTTTTCACAAAAAGTGGCTGAATCTGAAAACGCTCTTAAAGAACGACATTTTCAGGTTTTCCTAAAGATCTCCGTCCACACTGAAACGCCGGGAAACAAGAAAATCTTTGGTTTGGTTTTGGTCAAAAATAATAGGTTTTAACAGAGCGGTGAAGTAATGAGCCCGAAATAGCTGAAGTCCGTTTGCATTTTTGCACTTCCAGTTCCCTCGTTTTAAAGTCTCTGTTTTTTGGGGTTTTTTGTTTGTAGTTGTGACGTTTAAGTCGTGCGACCGCGATGTAGTTCCTGTATAGCCTAACAATAGCTTTTCACCTCTGGTGATTTCATTAACATTTCAAAAGTGGTGTTCATCTGTGAAGATTATCACGCTGAACAAAACGTGAAAGTGTCATAAACTCATGTTCGTCACAGAGCTTGTTTTTGGCGATAATCAAAAATCCCAGAAAGTCATCCCTTCACCACTCTAAGTTTAGAGAAAGGTGAATGGAAATACCGCTGTCAAATGATACATTTTTTTAAAAAATTACAAGTAATTGCAGAATTATTATACATAATTGCATTTTTTAACTGCATGTTTCCAATTCTGTTATTTTGCGTTAAAAAACAGTTGTGAAATCTGCATTGACGAGGTGAAGCAATTCTTACCAAACTGTCTTGATTAGAAAAACCTGCATGGGAGGAGCTTAAAGTGGCACGGCCGGTATCATTAATATTTCAACTTTCGTTAAGACGAGTATGCGTTTTTTTGATGAAAAATGGCCAAAATTCTCTGATCTAACTTCGTTCCTGGCTGCACTGCAGCACAACAACGTGACACAGTACAATCACTTAAATCAAGGAAAAATGACCAAAAGTCTACAACCCAAAAAAAACAGGAGCACAATATAAAAAACAAACAAAAAATCGGGATTATTTTAACAGTTTTTGTGACATGAGTTGCGATTTTAGTGTAAACGGTCATTTTAGCATTTAATTTTTACTGAAAAAATGATGATGATGTTATTTTTGTTCTCTGATGTACAGAATATATTTTTTAGGACAGTTTTTAGGTGTTTGCGACAGTTTACCTTCAACTTGACTCTATTACAAATATGGGAGATTTATGAAAACTGCGTTAATGACTTTTTGACCTCTGAGTGCAAACGTCTGGTTACTGACTGCTGCTAACTTCATTATTTGTTGTAAATTTTGAATGTTTTATGTTTGGTAATTACACTTTATTCTGAAGTGCAGTGAATACTTGGCACAGAGCTTTTATCTTTGTTTATTAAGTGCTGTTTCTGTTTATTTTTGCAATATGTTTTATGTCTAATTAATTATTTTGTGAAATAAAAGGTGGTAATTAATCTGATGTGCAGACTTCAACTAATGACTGAGGAGAAATCTCGTTAGTCGGTATTTTCAGATTAACGGTCAGAAAATGTGCATCTTTGTGTGGACGGAGAGTTTAGGAAAAGGTGCGTTTTCATATTTAGCTGCTGAGATGTGGGCGTGGTCTCAGTCAGGAGACAGTCGGGCGTTAATCCACCTCGATGGACTCGCTGCTCTCGCTCACGGGTTTACACTCGTTGGGGAGTCGCTGGTGGCGGCTGAGCTGAGTGGCCTGTGTGAAGCTGCGGTCGCAACGCTCGCACCTGACACACGTGCGTGTACAGAAACACACACACAC
>NW_024617464.1:0-2011 GCF_008729295.1 Plectropomus leopardus | reverse complement strand
AATGAATGAATGAATGAATGAATGAATAAATGAATGAATGAATGAATAAATAAATGACAGAATGTGATTAAATAAAACATAAAACATCAGTTCATATCCCACCCCAACTTATCATGAAAAATCTCAAATTTGTGCAAAATTTCAGCGATAAAATGATGAAATCATCAGGCACAGTCATTCACACATCCTGATCTGAACAGAGACACTGGAGTCACAGCCGAGTGTGTAATCGTACAAATATCTAAAGCTGCGTGTACGAGAGGATAAAGAAAAGGAGGGAAAGAGGAGGAGAGGAGGGGGAAATAATACCATAAGAGAGGAGGAGGAGGAGGAGGAGCAGGAGGAGAAGGAGGAGGAGGAGCAGGAGCAGGAGGAGCAGGAGGAGGAGCAGGACTAACAAAGGAAATGAAGGAGAGGAGGATGAGACTCGACGGGAGACAAGCCTGAATTAAATTTGGCGTCAAACAAAACGCTGCCTAACAGTCCGTGAAATAAACAACAAGCGGAGGAACGTGAGGGAAATCTGAGGCTCAGATTAAATCACAAACGCGCTCAGAGCTCCTTCAGTCACACACAGAAGATAAATGCTGACGCCAAACTTTGATCACGTGGTTTCTGACCTTTTCCCCCAAATCTGAAGCCGAGGCGACTTGTCTTTGTCGGTGGACAGCTGCTGCTCTGATGATAGGAAGGTGTGTGGCTGTAAATCAGCTCAGATTTAAAGGTCAGCGCGGAAGTACGAACAAACGCACAAACACGAGCCGAGTGAAGGAGACAACAGCCGAGCGCTGCTGCGACACACAGCAGCACCTGAAGACATTAGGACATCCTGGAAAAGGTCAATTTTTTAATTCAGAAAGGTAAACTTGCATTTATTGTATATTCATGACATGTAAATGAAGTAGCTTAAAGAAGCTTTTTTTGGTTTAATTTTGATGATTATGTCTTATAGCTCATGAGAATCAGAAATCCAGAATCTCAGATTATTAGAATATTTCCTAAAATCATTCAAAAAGTGATTTACAGACACAGAAATGTCCAACAATGAAAACTCTGTTTATTACGTCCTCAGGGTGCTTTGATAGGCCCTCAGATCATCTGTGGTTTTGGCTCGGGGGTTTCTCATATTTTGAATTCTTTTTTTTTTTTTTTACATTTGTCTCGCTGTAGGCCGTATTATTGATTATATTCATACTCATATTGAACTCTTTGGTTGATGTTATGAGTCTAGAATTTGTTAAAATTTAACTGATGTAAATTCTTGAACTTTTTTCCACAGTATTCTAATTTTTTGAGCTGCAATCGTATAAACCAAAAATCCTCACGCTCACAGGATGAAGATTTTCCTTTTGCAAACAGTCGAGTTTCTCTGACAGTTTGAGAGTGGAAACACGGACGCTTCACACACAAGATCCACATCAGCTCAGCTTCAAGATGCCACAAAATCAAATACGACGTCAGACAACCTCAAAATTCATATTACGCGGCATTCATCATCGCAGATCTACACAAGACAAAAACACCAAAGAAATAAGAATAATTACTCATCTATAGGGGTCGACAGATTATCGGCCCGGCTGATTATCGGAGCCGATATATTTGGCATTTTGCTGATTATCTGTATCTGCGTTTTATTTTAATAATCATTGATGAAATTGATTTCTGAAAAAGCAAATTACACTCAGCCAACAGCAGAGAAAGTCTCAGCTTCACTTTGTAAAAACTCAGGAAAATATTTTTATTTATTTATTTATTTGTTGAAATTTTCACTCGACTTTTTAAAAAAACGCTGCAGGAAACTTTTTGTATTTGATGTTGAAAGTTTCAGTTTTGATAAAAAAGTTTTGTGTTGGAGTTTGTTACATTCTGACAAACTTAAACCGTGTTTGTAGATGATGGGACCTGATGAGGCGAACACACACACACAAACACACACACACACACACACACACACACACACACACACAGACACACACACACACACACACACACACACAGACACACACACACA
>NW_024617463.1:0-2413 GCF_008729295.1 Plectropomus leopardus | reverse complement strand
ACGCATTAAAATGTGTATCCTGCATCACACAATGTGTGAACTCACAACCTCCAAAACCAGAGATGGCCTCACACTATGACTGAGTCAACCACCAGGGGGCAGGATATCAGCTGTCTGTGCATGGAAAGGCAGATTTCAAAATGTCACACACTTTATCTACCGTGACAGCTTTTTTTTCCAATTATATTATATTTGTAAATATCATAAATGTATATTTAAAATTATGTTACACAATGATAATTATTTTTAAGTGTTTTTTTTTAAATTCCCCCCATAATTTTTGGGTTATTTCTTCGCTCATTGCCTTCCTCCCATGTTTTTGAAAGAAGTCAAGCCAAATTATTTAGGTTTTAAAGAGTTAACCTGTTTGGACCTTTTTTTTTTTTGCAGATTAGCGTGGTGGTTTGAAATCATATTTCCGATATGACTGGATTGTTTGATGGACAAATCTGCCTGCTTGCACAAATAACCGTTGGCTGATTTTGATTAATTGTGGTCATTACACATCCACATTACAACTGATGTTTATTTTTATGCTAGAAAATGTTTAAAAACTGCTGGCTTAAAGCAACTTCATTGTGATTACAATGAACTGTAACTGAATTCAAGCAACATCTTGTTACAATCATCACATATTTGTGTATTTTCTTTCAAGTGTTGCAATGAATTCCTTTAAATATTCCCAAATCTTTCTGAAATCAGAGCTTCCTGCTGAGCAGCTGTTGGCTCGGAGCTTGTGAGACTCTTCTGGCCTGTCGGTGTCTCTCGTGTGCCAACAGCAGAGCAGTCGACTACTGGGTGTTTCTTCACATAATGATGAATTTGTTTATGACAAGCTGTATAATGATATGCTTTATTCTGCACTTAGGGTTGATAAATGTTAGCTGCTAATGGTGGCTCGTAAGAAGACACACTCATATTATGACTGACCACAGCCACAAACACACACACACATTAGAGGCCCAGTCACACACACATTCACACCTGGAAGCTGCCCAGTATAACCACAGTCTGATCTGCTGGCCACTGAGCCACTCCACTGCAGCAGTTGGAGGTTAAGGTGGTAACATGCTTGTTCCATGCTTGTTCCAGTCCACATTAACCCCAACAAAAATGTAAGCACACTACTGGGTATCATTAGAGTGGTTTAAAGTCGTCTGAGCTTAATCATAATCAGAAAAATGCGGTTTCTCATGTCATTATATCATCATTATGGGTATGTTATTGCTCCTTGGATGATCATGTAACATTTAAGGCATTTTTCTGAGTGCTTGAGGCCGGGATACTTAACCTGCTTTGCTTAACGACAGGAGGCCAGGGGCCAGACGCAGCAGCCCCATACATGTTTCTTGTATTTTAGGACAATTTTTAAGATTTCAGGACATTTCTATGATTTTAAGACATATATATGATTTAAGGAAGTTTCTAGGATTTTATGATAATTCTAGGATTTTAATACATTTCAGGGATTTTAGGACATTAAAAGGATTTAGGAAATTTCTGGGATTGAAGCACATTTATAGGATTGTAGAACATTTCCTTGATTTTTGGACATTTGTAGGATTTTCTGACATTTCTAGAATTTTAGGACATATATGGAATTTTAGACCATTTCTAGGATTTTAGCACACTTCAAAGATTTTAGGCTATTTCTAGGGTTTCTAGCACCGAGCACCCAAATCAGGGGCCTTTACATATCTATTATATTGGAGAGAAGGCAGACATCTTTACAGCCAATAATTGGCCAACTCACACCAAAACAATCTTGATAAATAGGACTACAGGTAAGAGGAAAAACATGTATTTTTATTTGGTTTGAACTGTCCCTTTAAGTCACTGAGGGTCAGATTTAAGATTCGCTATCCATGGTGCTGAAACCAGGTCAAAAGGGACGTAAGTACGAGGTCAGGGAGTTTGCTGATATTCAAAGTGGAATGACCTATTTTTAAAAATATTTATACATGCTTTCTTCGTGCAGTATTTGATGGAGGGCAGACAAAAAAAAGGATGAGAGAGAAAAATTGACCCATCAGGATGACTTTTTTCCGATGGGCGTGTCCTTTGATTAAACACCTCTGACGACCTACACATTTTCACAGACAGTCTGGCGCACACGCTCTGTGCTGACAGCTCATGCAGGAGATGACAGGGCCTGGTTACAGTAATAACCCTCCCGCTATCTCACGCCCATGCGTCTGCAGCGTAGCCTGTAAATCTCACTCTGTTATTGTTTTAATAACACTAATGTTAGCATTAGCCAAGTGGTAAAAACGTCAGACATCAAAAGCCGGAGACATCTGAGCTATATTGGGGTGAAGACAAAGGGCGAGGGCCCAGCCTGTGAAAATAGCAGGCTACGCTGACTCAGCAGAGGAGTGTGTGTGTGTGTGTGTGTGTGTGTGTGTGTGTGTGT
>NW_024617462.1:0-1177 GCF_008729295.1 Plectropomus leopardus | reverse complement strand
TTTTTTTTCTTTATACATTTTTGGGTTTTTTTCTTTAAACATTTTTAGTAATTTTAAAGAGAGCATTTTTGCCTTTTCTTTTGAAAATTGTAAAGAAAGAAAAAAAAAGCCCAAACTTTTTTGTTGTTGTCGTTTTGAAATAAAAGCTTTTGACGTTTTTCTTCAATGTTTAAAGAACATTTAAGTGATTTACAAAAAAAAAAAAAAAATAGAATCCATATTTTTTGGCTGTTTGAAAAATACCCATTAAACATGAAATATGTCCAACATTACGCAGAAATATGTTGAGGTAGACAGCTTGATTTTTTTAAATCACATTCTCATAACTTTAGTTTAATGTTTTGCAGAAACAAACAACTTTAGCTAAGAATGATTTCAAAATAAAGGAAATTTAAGGCCAAATTAATATAAATGCATTATTTAAATATTAATTGATTTTTCATGTGTTTTATTTCCTTCAGAAAACTTGAAAATGTTTTCATGTTTAGCTGCTTTTTACCGAGTTTAAGGCTCTCCGTCACATTTCAGCTCCACGTTTCTCGTTGTTTTTTTCCAGGAGAACTCTTGGAAATAATGAGAAAATATGGAGCCATAAAATAAAGTAAGCTCACATTTTAACAGGCTGATTAATCTTTGATTTTTTTCCCCCACCGGTTTAAACACGACAGACAGTATTTCTCTCTGCTGATGATTTCTGTCAGAAAATGCCAAAGTTTCACAACATTTAATAAAGTAAAATAAACATGATTAAAGTTTGTTCAAATCTTGTTTTTTTTTGTCTGTGCTGATGATATCTGAACTGCTCCCGAATTGTTCCTGCGAATTTAATGTGTGAAATATCATTGAAATAATGATTAATAATCCTGAAGAGGTTTTGTGGAAGAAACGATCACTAAATTAACTCCAAATAAAAGTTGAACCACAAACTTCTGGAAACAAACTCAGCGACGAATTCCAGCAGCTGGGTGGTTTTTTACACATGTATATTATTATTAATATATACATATACATTAATAATATACATGTATATAATTACATAAAACCAACTAAACAAACAAAAACCATAACATAAAACAAACCCCAACAAAAAAAACATAAAAGACCCCAAACCAAAAACCAACACAAACAAAACAAAACGACAACAAACACACACACACACACACACACAGACACACAC
>NW_024617461.1:0-1754 GCF_008729295.1 Plectropomus leopardus | reverse complement strand
TATCTACAATTTCAGGACATTTCTGGGACTTTGGGATATTTCAAGGTTTTCAGGACATTTGGGGCTTTTCAGTGTGATGTGGCACAAGGTTAAGCCTGACCTTCTCCGTCATCAAGGCAATCACTGCCTCCTGGCCACCAGAGGAAGCGTTTATGTACACTGGACAGCCAGTGGAAAACAGCGATATCAATGACAGACAGGCCTCGCACCGGCTGCTTGTTCTTCTGGGCTCCTTATCTCCGGCGCACCGAGGGCTCTGTCTATGTGCCCAATTCATCCATCACTATCAGACCTCACACAGGTCCAGGGCCAGCATTCACACTTTCACTGGGAGCTGGGGCTAATGGCCGCTCACGTTCACCAGGGAGCTGGATTTGATGTGTGACTTCAAGAGCAAACAGTGGGTTTTTGCTGTTGTTTTTGTTATTATCAAGCATAATCTTCATGATATTTCCATCACATGCACTAACAATCATTTACTGAACCCAAAGCCACACTAGTGGAACACCTCTGATTGCAGTTTGTGTTGGTCAGTCCAGGAATGAAGTGACTGTGGGGCTGTCAAACCCTCTGAAACCTGGAGCGACATCACTTTTCCTATGCGGCTTTTACAAATCTGTCATAAGTATTTAACAGCAGAACCCAGAGCAAATGGTGCAAATTCCATCAAAAACATCGGAAAAAGGCAGTAAGTAACTTGTTAAGAAATGTTCCTCATATTGCAAGAAATTTTCAGAATTTTAAAAGCACTTTTTCCCAGGTCTTGTTTGCCATGTTTTGTGTTGTTGTTGTTTTAGTTTCTTACAGTTTCAAGGGTGCATTTAAAGAGCATATTTTGATTTAAAAAAATAAAGTCTAAGGATGTGACCATTAGCCTCAGAAAGGCCAAATATCAAAAACATAAAGCTACTGTATCAAAATCTCTCTCTCTCTCGATGACTATCCCTTTACTTCCCTGTTGTTTCCTCTCTCCCTGATGGTTGATAAAATGGGGAAAAATGGAATTAGTGCTTTAAGTTCTATTAACAACCATGAAAAGAAAGCAGGATCGTGCTAAATGACAATGTTCTGTCTCCGTTTTTAAATTGGGGGCCACATAATATATAATGTGAAAACCAGCTGCTTTTTGCATCATGTGGATGTTTTAAAAGTTACCAGTATAGTTTTAGGACCCCTTGTGGCACTGAGCAGGGCCTTAAATAACTCTACAATTATATGATGAATTGCTATGGCATGTTGTACAGGCATTGATGGTCCCCTGAGGATGAACCCAAACTGCTCTATTAGATAGACTGGCACAAAAATTTGCACAGACATTCATGACACTGAGCCAATGTATCCTAATGACTTTGATGATGCCCTGACTTTTTCTCTAGCACTGAAGGAAATAAAGAATTTCAATAAATAGCCCAGGCTAATATTTGCTTAAACAACCGAACAGGTGTCTTTATTGGAGGGGCTCAGCAAAGATGGAAATACAGGCAGATTAGCTGTGTCCCAATTCAGGGTCTGCATCCTTCGGAGGCTGCATTTGAAGGCGTCAAAATGCAGCGTCACAACGTGTCGCGAACGCTGTCCCAATTCGAAGGCTCCTTCAAATGCAGCCCACAAATGTGGCCTTCTTTTCCCTCTTTTTGGAGGATACATCGCCACTGTCCTTCGCTGCCTTCCATTTCCCAAGATTCTTTGCACGCCTGTGATCTTCAAAAAAATAATTGTGAGCAGAGATCGGAGCGCTGAATTCGCTTTTAATG
>NW_024617460.1:0-1158 GCF_008729295.1 Plectropomus leopardus | reverse complement strand
ACCACGTGACTCAGCCAATCACAGCTAAGTCTTTCTAAGCTCTTGTCTGTGCTCTGATTAGCTTGAGAAAATAACAGGTCTTTAATTAATTTAACTAAATCAGCTGTGGTATCCACTCACTGTGTCCTTCTAATGGGCCCTCACTGGGTCAGTAGGCCAGTTACACCAATGGCATACCAAAGCCCAGGGACACTCAACCTGCTTTGCCCAGGGGCCACAAAATGACAGGAGGCCACGGTGCCAGTTGCAGCGGCCCCAAATAGGTGTGGTGTAAGCAGGGGTGTTATTAGGATTGGAGGACATTCAGGTTCCTCCCCTGGCACTGTTTTGATTAACCCCTAGCGCCCGCTTTAATATCACACACGCTCGTATCACTGTGCACAAAATGCGCTTTTCAAAATCAGGCTATAAAAAATATTATACATTGATATGATTTTCTACTTTCATTGAGTTTATTTTCTTAACCAACATCAACCCTAATCATAAAAATTATATATTTATTAGTTTTAACCCTTAAAATGCCTTTTTTTGATCACAATGCCACCTTATTTTTGGATGAAAAGAAACACCAAAAACAAAAGAATTATTTTCAATAAGTAGATTTTTTTTTTTTTTATTTTATAAATACATATTTCTTTATGACTTTCTGCTCATTCTGATATGTCGCACAAGCATTCCTGTCCCCAGATTATTGCACAAAATGATTTCTACAAATGTGATCAGTTGCACTAAATTTTGAGGATGAAAATATGACAAATTAACACGTAGCATTTCTGTTTGAAAGACTTAGCACAAAATGAGCATGTTAATGATTATGTCGCTGGGTCGGTGGAAGATATTTCAACTTAAATATTTGGATTCTGTGTGAAAGAAACAGGAAATGCACATACTTTTGTGAGAAAAGGAACTATGATTTTGAGAATTTCCCACAGTGTTTTAAGAATAATGGTTGTTATTGTGCCAAAGCACTGAGACAAAAAATGTAAACAGCTGCAGGGACACATCAAGTTGTGATAAAAAACTGATTGTTAATGTTTGTGTACATGTTGGTTCACTAATGGTCCACCAGATGTCAGTGCTGTTCAACATACAAACTACATGTAACTGCATATTAACAGCACTCTGAAGTCCCCCATTTTGTTCAGCAGCCAGGAAGGC
>NW_024617459.1:0-1658 GCF_008729295.1 Plectropomus leopardus | reverse complement strand
ATTCAGCCTGCACGCTGGTTCATTTTGACATCACATCAAAAGTACATAGGACACAGGCTCTTTTTCAGTCTATTTCAATCCATTTTTTTACATCTCTCTCCTGCATCTCCTCCTCCACTCAGTGTTTCTGCTCTCCCATGATCTCTGAACCACACCTAAACAAACACACTTCTTCCAGGGCGGTAAGTTTGTTTCATACCATATGACCATGCTAATTGTAGGAACACACCCTTCCACATGACAGACAGCTGGAACAACCAATCAGTAGTCTTCAGTGGAACCTCTTTCCACCAATGGAGCGAAGAGATGCTGTATCATCGTAGTAACAAGCTTTTCATTCTGCAGCAGTGCTGGAGTGATGCTATGCTGTCATATCCTGTTACTATGATTTATTAATATTAGCAGAAAACAAGGAGCAAGAATTATCCTGTCCTACAATAGCAAAAGAGATTTTTACACAGTACTGTACCTATACTGTATTGTTACCAACAACATGTTTCACATCATTGTTCCTGAACATATACAGTATGTTATCATGCAGTTTTTGCATCTCACCTAAGGCAGTAGTGGCACAGATTTGATCCTTATCCCTGCAGCTTGTCAGTAGTCTGGTCCCACGAAGGATAAGACTGTGTTCTGGTCCTGTATGTGGAGTCAGAGGCTCAGGATCGGCTTGATTCTTCGACTTCCTTGCAGAATGTACAGTCCAGCTGTGGCAGCTACAGGCAGCAGGTAGTGGCTCCTAGATGTCCCATGATAGACAATTCAGCCAGTAGCATTACTTCCACAGAGATGATGAACAGATACATATGTCTTAGTATGTTCTTTTACATATTCTTTATCTACCTATCTATCTCTTGCTAAATCAAAAAAAGCCTCTGTAGTTCTGGGGCTGTACACCGGAAAACGCTCTGGAGACATCACCAAGAGAAACCACAACCATCACCCCACAAAGCACCCAATGACAAGAGAGCAGGAAGCCGGGGAGAGGGGGAGGGGTTTGGGAGTAACACAGCAAAGAGGGGAGAGAGAGGGGCATAAATACAGTGAGGCTGAGAGGAGCGAGAGGATGGGAGGGTAAAGCAGGAGAGGCACAGACTTGCACTCATACAAACACCCGACCCACACAGTACAATGACACAGCGCCGCCCACATGAATGGAACACATGAGGATGTGAATGAAAACATACAAATGCTGGTGAACAGTGCTTTCTACAACAGAGCAGGGTCAAGTGTTTTGTTACCAACCAATCCCTGAACATAAAGGGAGGTCCTTGTTGAGAGAGAGCAGAGATGTATGTGTGTGTGTGTGTGTGTGTGTGTGTGTGTGTGTGTGTGTGTGTGTGTGTGCGTGTGTGTGTGTGTGCGCGTGCGAGATAATGACTTGCAGCTAAGAGAATCAAATAATATCACTGCAATTAGAAAGTACTCTCGAAGAAATAAGAGTTAGAGCTAATTTTGCTAAGACTTTCTTATCAACCAACACAAAGATTGAGTAGCGAAATGAAAGATTACTGCACAGTAGATTAAAAATGTTGTTTTCCTGAATTGAAATTGCAGCAGGTAACAATCTGAGCTAAGAACATTGGACTTAGGGCGACCCTTTCTGTACATCTGCAGCACAGACTGTGCCTGTATTTTAAAACCCAACATATTTT
>NW_024617458.1:0-1336 GCF_008729295.1 Plectropomus leopardus | reverse complement strand
GCTTACGGCTTCCAGCCTCCCCTGTTTCCTGCCCAGGAGAAGGAGACTGTCTGCCCTTCAGTGGAGGCTTTCATGCGCCACTGCCGCCGGACCTGGACACAGGCCAGGTTTGCACTTCTGCAGGCTGCGGATCGATATTCGACAGCCGCCAACCGTCGCCGCTCCCAGGCCCCCCCTTACCAGGTGGGACAGAAGGTGTGGCTGTCAACCCGGGACCTTCCTCTGAGGGTGGAATCGAGGAAGTTGGCTCCCAAGTTTATCGGCCCGTTCCCCATCGAGAAGGTTGTTAACCCGGTGGCGGTTCGGCTCAAGCTGCCCCGCACCATGCGGATTCATCCCACCTTCCACGTCTCCAGGATCAAGCCGTTCCGGGAGAGTCCCCTGCAGCCTGCCTCCCAGCCACCTCCACCTTCTCGCATCATTGACGGGGCCCCTTCTTACACGGTGCACCGCCTGCTACGCTCTCGTCGTGGGAGGGGTCTGCAATACCTGGGTGCCGGCCCGTCAGATCCTGGATGCACGACTCGTTGAGGAGTTTCATCGCCAGCATCCTGACCAGCCCTCCAACACCGTCTCGGCACATGGGGGTCCCAGCACCGACCCTCGGTCTCCTCCTACATCTGGGGCGTCTGGCTCTGAAGAGGATGACGTGGGCTCAGCATCGGAGGGGGGCAGTTCTTTCTCTGGGGACGAGGGTGCTGGGACGGAGGCCTCCGAGGATTTCTGTCCCTGACCTCGTGCTCAGCCTCAGCGTTTCTGGTATCGGACTGCTCTGCTGGTATCGACTCCTCTGCCTGGCCTCGTTTATCCTCCTGCCTGCTCCCCATCGGTGCTTCTGACTTCGCGGACTGTTCATCTGGCTACGACCCCCCACGCCTGCCTCCGACCATTTCTCTGCTCTCTCCCCGTCGGCACCTCCGCACGAACAGCCGGCTCTTCGGGCCACGGAGCTTCCTCCTTGTCGCCATCGGCTGAAGGAAGCTTCATATCTTCCCCTCTGAGCCCCAGAGACTGTGTAAGGGCTTTCAGCCCGAAGAACGAACTTTACTCTGTGTTCATTTGATCTGCTCCATACCTTGTTTGTTGTGGAGGAAATAAAGGTCTTTATCAACTGTTCCAGAGCACCAGTGTACTGCATTTGGGTCCAAACCCCACCCGTTTCATGTTTCTATTATTGCAGTGCCTCTCTCCCCCTCTCTCCCCTCTCTGCCCCTCCCCTCTCCTCTCTCTTTTTCTTTCCTTTTTGCCATGATTGTATTTCATTTGTTATTTACGACATCTATTGCACATCTGTCCGTCCTGGAAGAGGGATCCCTCATCATCCTCTACCGCTCTT
>NW_024617457.1:0-6021 GCF_008729295.1 Plectropomus leopardus | reverse complement strand
CGGTGATCAACAAGAAAAAAACAAATACAGCAATAAAAGTTGTAAAACAGGAAGATCTCAAACAGGAGTTTAAGTAATAAAGAGTTGTAAGAATAAAAGCAATTACAGATTATAAAAATAATGTAAGAAATAACATAAGAAGACACTCTTTTGTGAGTAACATTAGCTAAAAACTACATTCCCCAGAAAATTATTGAGTGTTTTCAACAATGAAATAAGTATTTGAAAACTGTTCTCTAAAGATTTACATCTACAGTAGAATAAAACCAGCCTCAAGGTTGAAGCCCTTAATCATTAATAACAACAGACAGTATTTTGCAAGTAAATTCCTCCAACAACATGCAAACTAAGTGCTAATATGAATGTTTCAAAAGGTGTTTTAATGTAAAACATGCAGAGTTTTTGCACATCTACCTCTACATCACATCCAGTCAGATGGATAGATCTGTGACTGATTATACGGAGGAACAAAGAGGAAGAGAGAGCGAGTATTCAGTGAGTGTGTGTCCAGAGAGAAGCTTTATCAGTGTATAATCTGTATGTCCAAACGGTCAGTGGTGACATCACCGGACAAAGGTCTCCCCGCCCGTTTACACACACACACACACACACTCACTGTAATGTATCTCCGGTTGTTTACCAGGAGAAACGGGTTGGCCAATCGCAGCCTATGGGGGCTCAGTGATGTCATTGAGCTGATGAGGAAATGGCCTCAGAGGAGTTTGATGTCATCCACCTCTCTCTCTTTCTGTCTTCTTCTCCTCTTTTCCATTTTGTCTCATGCAGCTTCACGCAGTTTCGTTTTAGCCGTCCATCAGCAATTCTTAAGGTTGCTAAACAAACATCTGTGCTATAATTTAACAACAGTGACAACAATACGCATGAAATACAATCAAAGCAATACGTGAGCAACGAAGGGTTGTTTTACAGTGCAGCTATGTTCCCTGCCAGCACAGTGCCACGAAAGCAAGTAGTTTTTCACCGAGGCGGTTATTTTTTACCAAGACATTGTTGCATTTACAGTTTGAATAGTGCCATAACAAGTGTTTTTTTTTTTTTACCGGGACATATTTGTGTTTCTTGCTAGTGTAGTGCCAAAAAAGTGGTTGTTTTCTGCTGAGACATTGTTGCATTTCCAGGGGGAGAGTGCCACAAAATGTGATTGTTTTTTAACCTAGACATTTATGCTGTTTCTGCTGGTATAATGGCCCAAAAAGTGGTTGTCTTTTCCTGACGCATCGCTGTTTTCTCTGCTGTGATAGTGCCACAGAAAGTGGTTGTTTTTACCCAGACATTGTTGCATGTTCAACTTGAAAAGTGCCACATAAAGTGGTTGTTTTCTTCCAAGACATTATTGCATTTGCAGCTGGGAGAGTGCCACAGAAGGTGGCTGTATTTTCCCTGAGATATTGCTGCTTTTTCTGCTGGTATAGTGCCCTGAGTTACTGATACATTGCTGTTTTAGCTGCTGAGCTGGTGTCATGAAAAGTGTTTGTTTTTCTTCAAGACATCGCTGCATAATCTAGCTTAAATTACGAAAATTTGCTTTGACTCTTAAAATCCCCCTTGACCCCATACCTCTCTGTTTGTTAGATTTTTTTTTGTTTATTTGTTTGCTTCCTGTGAGACTCCTCAAACTCCTCCTCGACACCAAAAACATGTAGCAGGATTTAGGGTCAACTTTAATTTCATTTCTTCCTAAACCACGTTTAAGAAAAATGACAAATAAATCTACCTTGTACCTTGCTCTTTTTTTGTTTGTTTTTCTGCCCATTGTACCTATAAAGTAAAAAATATTAATAAATAAAAAAATATACTGAAAATAAAAAAGACATTGCTGCATTTTAGCCGGCATATTTCTATGGCTTAAAAAAAAAAACCAAATTGAGGCATCAGTTTCCAGTGGCTTTTTAAACCAGGTATTTTATGCCAAAACATCTTTTCCCAACCCGAAGTCTAACCACTAGTTAACCACAGTCATTGAAACATAACTTTCCAACATATCTGCTGCATAATAACATGCAATCATAACATTGTTGTTATTTTTGTATCCATCTTAGTTTTTTGTGGCAACTGGGTTATGTCATGGGGTCAAAAAAGGCTTTTTCCCATAGAATTACACTGACATTTTGCATCACAACCACCTTGAAATGATTTGTTTCAATATAAGAATTTGATGAATTCAGTCTGATAATTTTTTGAAAATTTAAAAGAGTTGCATGGTTAAATCACCCAGTTCAAGTTAGTAGAGATCTAAACCAGAAATTAGGCTCTCAGTCAGCAGGGGACTCTAGTGCACTTGCTTTTTCGGCCCATAGATGAAGAAGATTTGGGTGATTTCAAACCTAGGAAGTCCAACTTTAATGCACCTCGAGCAATTTTTATAGTAAGGAATGCAGCGTGCCGATTATGCTGTACCTAGTTCTCTTTTGACATCTATGGTGGATTTCCAAAGTAGAAACAGAAGTAAAATCCCAGCAAATTTAAAAGAACTGAAAATGGTTTGAATTAAAAAACTAAACAAAACAGGGAAATAAAAGTTTGGTGTCAAAAGCAAAGGTAAAAAAAAAAAAAAAAAAATCTGAATGTTCACAAACCTTTAACCTGCTGAATGTTGACAGTGAGGATAAGTCAGAGGGAAGCTCTGTTTGGACATCAAACACACACACACACACACACACACACACACACACAGTGACAGACTAATAAGTGATGAGTTAACCGGCCTCTCAGTACCTTTTTCTTATCAGTGGTGTTTTTTGGCAGCCCGAAGCCATCGCCGCTCAGTCTCACAGCTCACAGCGCCAACAGTGAACAAACATGGGAAACAAAGATAATATTCTCTGATCAATAGATTGTATTGTAATCGGTGATTGATCAGAAGGAGGCTGGGCAGCTATAAACGGACATCCTGGCAAACCGCTCACCGCTGTGTTTGTCTCCAAACGATCAGCGGCAAGTGATACGAGTTGATCCGATTTCCTGCTCCGAGAGATAAAAAGAAGCTCAGACACAGAAGACTGAGATTGTCCATATACTTTTGGCTAAACTATACTGTACTGTAATACTTTTTTATACCCTTTTTCTTACCCAGTTTTATTTTTTTTACTTCTTTTATGTCCATAGTTAATATTTGGGTTTTCTTTCTCTGCTGTTAGGAATTATTAACTTTATTTTTTCTATCTAGTATTTTTCTCCGACACGTTTTCTTCCTCTCCGTTCTGCTGAAGCTGTCTCCATTAAAGGCTGTAATATCTACAATTGGATGCCATCCATCCAATATGAAACATAATCCAATAACAGACAGATTCAGCTTAATGAATCCAGTTATGTGGCACAATCAAATCGAGGAGGATTCCCTTCAAACCCATCTGTCTGATACACATCACACCGGCTGCTTTTAATGCTTTTACCACCAAATCTGCAGGAGGTGAGTGAGAGGGGGAAATAAGACCAATCTGACCGTCAAACTGTTATCTTAGTTTAAACAAAAAAAAAAGGTTGGATTTAATCAGGACAAGCAGTACCAAAGATAAGACAAAAAGTCAACAAAGGAAACACAAAGTGTGTTTGTGAGCTAAAGAAACTCGTAAATCATTCAGAGAAGATCTGAAAAACGGAAACATTCAATCATGTTTTCAGATGAACATTTTAACAGGAATTTTACACAGTTGGAGTTGGTTTAAGGTCACTTTTAATCTTTTTGTTTTGTTTATTTAAGATTTATCCAGTGGAACTCGTTTGAGCTCGCTCGACTCTTAAATGTAGTTTCTGCAGTCCAAAAATACCCTAAATTTGCGTGTTTCATATGCATCATGTTAATGTTTCTCAAGCTGCAGACCACTGAAACCAGCAAACAACAAAAATGCTTGTGATTTGGTGAGTCATTGCTGTGTTTCCAGCAGCTTTTTAGGCACCAACTGCAGTTTTTAAGGTGCATTGTTGCAGTTTTTCCAGCAGAGAAAGTGCCACACAAAAAAGTCATTTTTCGCAGAGGCATTGCTGCTTTTTCAGGACAAAAAACAGGTATTTTAAGCCAAAACATGACCTTTTTCCAACAATAACCAAGTTGTTTTTGTGCCCATACCTAACCACAGTTAAATGTAACAAAGTTTGATTGGATCTGCTACAAAATAACGTGCAAATGTAACATATCCGTGCTTTACAGAAACATACAGTGACAAATTAACACCAAATTATGTTGTGTGTTTGCTCAGCGAGAAAGTGTTTGTTAATGAGTCATAAGACATTATAAATCATCCTAGAAGGAGTAGTTGCTTCATAAAATTAAACATAACAATTTAACATGTTTAACATTGTTAAACAAAAAAAAAAAACATCTAATGCATCGAAATGGCTTTTGCGATGCAATTTTGGTTTTCTGTCTGAACACAGTCGCCTAGATTATCTCTTCTTTACACATCAGGGCATAATGAATAGAGATTTGTTGTCAATATTCTTGTCGTGTTGTAGACATCATCAAATACTTATCAAAATTTAAGTCCGGTAGAGCATAATTACAAAGCTGTTGACATGTAAAAACAAAAGGATGTTCTGTGGAAACGCCTGGTCCACAGGAATTTAATTTTGCAGGGAAATCTGTTCAATGTAATGAAATAATCACACTCAGCAGACCGCTCACAAGGATGAAATAAATAAGCTCAAATCTGTTCTATCAAGCTCAACTTTTCAAACAGAGGAAGCTATTAGCTGTATTACACCATCCGCCCCTAAAATCCCTGCTCTGATAGAACTGCATCATATTCTGTGAGACTGGAATTGATGTTTCAAAAACATCTCTTCAACAAACTAAAATGAACATATCACACTTTTAAAACTCAACAAGGTGACGTACGGCCTCGCACATCGAGGAAATGACTGGTACGGTGGCCCCGAATGCTCAGTTTACACGCGGAAACCAACAATGAACCAAACATTTTACCACTTTCTCAACACATAGACAAGAGACGGTCTGGTAGATAGAGAGATAATGTTTACTAAAAATATATATAAATAAATAAAAAATTACAATCTGACCTTAGCGTTGCCATGTGCAGATATTTGAGAGAGAAAATCAGGATTTTTTTTACAATTGTCCAACGTTTTCTCTGGTGATGCGGTTGAGTTGCAGGATAATTTGTGTCCTTTATAGATAAAACTGGTACCTTTCAGTTACCGAGTTATTAGTTTAAATATAACAATTTAATTCAATTTTATCTATAAAGCCCATTATTGCAAATCACAATTTGACTCAAAGGACTTTACAGCATACGACATCCCTCTGTCCTTAGACCCTCACATCGACTAAAAACTCCCCCAAAAACCCTAAACGGGGGGAATGGTATTATTGCTCATAAAAGCGGATGTTTATCATCACGACCCAGTTAGATGCAGCTTCTCTTTTCTCCTTTTGTCTCTCTGTTGTATAAAATCAGCTCTCTCTCTCTCCCCCTCTGTCTCCGTCTACCCCCCTCCCCCACCTCTTCCAGGAACTGGTCTGGATCAGGTTCCTGCAGATCAATGGAGATCTGGGTCCGCACCGTTTACGTTATCGTTGCCAGTATTAATGCTCTTTTAATCTGCTCGGGATTACAGCCATCGATCCACATCATCCATCCGCACGCACAGTGGAGCCCAAAACTGCTGTTTCACACACACACAGACACACACACACACACACAGAAAAACACATCGACTCCCAGACAACAGAGGGACAGAAACCAAAATAACAGAAAACACCAACATGAGCAGGGACAGGAGCAGGAGGGACAACAAACAGAATGTGCGTCCACTTCCTTGTTTGTGTTCGGTCTCAGTATCTGACCAGCAGAGTATTGATCCGTTATAGATACACATCAGCACATTTACATAGAGAGGGCCGTCAGCTGCAGCCGCAAACACACACATCACAGAGCAGATAAAAGTAAGACGGATTTAAATAGTGTTTGGTTTGTAATTTGTGAAATATGATGAAAATAATAATAAACATAATAATAACACATATTATGTTATTAATGTTAT
>NW_024617456.1:0-1150 GCF_008729295.1 Plectropomus leopardus | reverse complement strand
TATTTGATTTATTATATTTGTTATATTTGTATTTATATTATATGTGTTTATTATATTAATAAGCTTTGCTTGTTCCAGATTCAGGGTTTAAGCAAAACGTAACTTTGTTTCCATATGAAAACGTTTATCATTATATATCTGGAGAGAAGGGAAAACATGCTCAATTATAGTCAATTTTCCAATAAATATCTGGCCCGCGACTTTGTCCAAATTTTTAATTTTGGCCTACTGTGTATTTGAGTTTGACACCCCTGATCTAAAAGTTCCTTGTAAAGAAATGAGAAGAGATTTGTTTTATAAGACAGGATTAAAATGTTCCACCAGATACAAAAGGATGCCCTTCTAAAAGGTGCCTTGACTTGAACTTATCCTCTCAGGAAAAAAATGTTTCAACTTTGTTGACTTTTGTTTCAACATGTAAAACATGTTCCAAAAAGTATTATTAAAAACACCTTTAAATGTTCACTTGTGAATGCGACAGAATATGTAATTGTGTTTAAAAAAACAAGTAAAAGTGGTGTTGTTTAAACAGAGCTGCTTCATGTTTTGTATTGCCTTATTGTTCTAATAAACAAAGAAGCCAGCAGTTTTTAAAGAAGCCAAATATAGCTCTAAAAAAACCTAACAAATAAAAAAAAAACCCTGAAAAGTGAGTTAAGTCCATCCATCCACTTTGTCCAGCTCTTCCCGGGGTATCCCGAGGCGTTCCCAGGCCAGCTGAGAGACAGTCTTTCCAGCGTGTCCTGGGTCTTCCCTGGGGCCTCCTACCGGTGGGACGTACCCTGAACACCTCACCAGGGAGGCGTCCGGGGAAGCATCCTAATTAGATGCCCAAGCCACCTCATCTGGCTCTTCTCAACGTGGAGGAGCAGTGGTGACCGAGCTTCTCACCCTATCTCTAAGGGAGAGCCCAGCCACCCTTTGGAGGAAGCTCATTTCAGCTGCTTGTACCCGTGATCTTGTTCTTTCGGTCACTTCCCCAAGCTCGTGATTTGCCTGTCGATCTCCCACTCCATCCTTCCCTCACTAGTGAACGAGACCCCGAGGTACTTAAACTCCTCCACTTGGGGCAGGATCTCATCCCCAATCTGGAGAGGGCACTCCACCCTTTTCCGGCTGAGAACCATGGCCTCGGATTTGGAGGTGCTGA
>NW_024617455.1:0-1213 GCF_008729295.1 Plectropomus leopardus | reverse complement strand
AGTTTTTCCCTAGACATTTTTTCTAGCTTTTTAAAACAGATTTTCGATACAAATTTCTTGCAATAATTTGCTCATTACCTTTTACCCATGTTTTTTTAAAGAAATTGTATAAATTTTCTCACGGTTGAAGTACTCGCGAAAGGCGTCTGAAAGCAGCACAAGAACAGTGCTGTTGTTCCCGGTTTTCAGAGGGTTAATAATCTGTTTTCCCGCTCTCCGTCCTCCAGGAGTCGTGGCTCAGGCTCGGGCCGTGCTGGCCTGGCACAGCCGCTACAGCTTCTGTCCGACGTGCGGCAGCAGCACTCAGCTGGAGGAGGCGGGATACAAGAGGAGCTGCCTGAACGCGGACTGCAGGAGCCTGAAGGGGGTTCACAACACCTGCTATCCCCGAGTCGGTACGGAGCGCCAAACCAACCTCACCAACCTCACCAACCTCACCAACCTCACTAACCTCATTAACCTCACCAACCTCATCAACCTCACTAACCTCATCAACCTCACCAACCTCACCAACCTCATTAACCTCACCAACCTCACCAACCTCATTAACCTCACCAACCTCATTAACCTCACCAACCTCACCAACCTCACTAACCTCACCAACCTCATTAACCTCATTAACCTCACCAACCTCACCAACCTCATTAACCTCACCAACCTCACTAACCTCACCAACCTCACCAACCTCATTGACCTCACCGACCTCACCCACCTCATTAACCTCGCCAACCTCACCAACCTCATCAACCTAACCAACCTCACCAACCTCACCAATCTCACCAACCTCATCAACCTAACCAACCTCACCAATCTCATCAACCTCACCAACCTCACCAACCTCATCAACCTAACCAACCTCACCAATCTCATCAACCTCACCAACCTCATCAACCTAACCAGCCTTACCAACCTCATCAACCTCACCAACCTCACCAACCTCACCAACCTCATTAACCTCACCAACCTCACCAACCACACAAACAGCTGCTCCTCCTGATAAATGCTCTATAGGTGCTCATTCGTCGGCAGCTGGACTTGTTTGTTGAAGATGTTTCACCTCTTGTCCAAGAGGTTTCTTAATAACAGATGGTCTGTTAAAACTGTAGAATATATACGTTTTTTATGCTGTAGAAGAAAATCTCTTCAGCTTGTGTTAACCACAGACCAACCCATTGACTTTGAGACAAAGGAACTAGTACTGCAAACATGCAAA
>NW_024617454.1:0-1219 GCF_008729295.1 Plectropomus leopardus | reverse complement strand
CAAAAAGCAAGGCTATAGTATGGCGACAATGTCATAAATTAAAATGTCCCAAAAACAGCTGAAAACCACATAAAATAGTGTTCTGGGACAAGCCATGGCATAGAATGTTGCATAAACAGCCAAAAACACCATTTAGTTACTATTTTATTTGTATTTATTTGACAGTGACAAATGCATGAAACATTGCTTCATAAGAAATACAAAGTAGATGCTATGCAGATAGGTTCCTAGCCAAGGCTAACTTGTAACCCCCGTCCCTTGTTAGGCTTTCAGAATTTAAACACACATAACAGAGTACTGAGTTGAAAATACTAAAAGTATTAGAAACATACAATAAAATCAATGCATACAATAAAATGTAGTACTACAACAAAGATTTAATCCTGCATAGGTAATGACTAAAATAAAATAAAATAAAATATTGCAACATTTTAAATTTGAGGGGTGTCTGTGTGTTTGTGCACGCATTATTTTGTATGCAGATCTATATCTTTGTGCTTGTGTGTGGTCTAGAATTTTAAACTGCAGACTCAGTGTTCACAGACTTGCTTCAGTTTCATCCACTTCTTCGAATGTGAGTTGAAATTCTCGAGTTCCCAACAGTTTCTTGAGTTCAGATGATGAAGCATTCCATAGTTTTATACCTGTAACTGAAAAAATATGAGTGACCAAATGTTCTACATTTTGATACCAAACAATTTCCAATTGTTGCACCTCTAGTTCTGATTACACTGTTTTGTTTTTTTACCAGTTCAAAGAATATTTCTGGTGCAAGGTTGTTCACACACTTAAAAATCACTTTCATGAATGAAAAATTCAAGTCAAAAATGAGCGTCCCCAAAACAGCTGAAAACTGTTGAAAGCACATTAAATAGCGTACAGAAACATACAATAGCATAGAAAGTTGAAAAAACAGGAACACCACAATATGGCATGTTGAAAAAACGACACAAAAAGCAAGGCTATAATATGTCGAAAGAGTAAAAAAATGACCTTTTCCCAAAAACAACTGAAAACCACTTAGAAAAGCTTGCAGAAACAAGCCATAGCAGAGATTGTTGCAAAAACTGCCAAAAACACCATAATATGGAATGTTGAAAGAATGACCCGTCCCCAGAAAACCTGAAAACAGCTGACAAACGTAAAAAAAAAGTGTGCTGAGTCATGCCATAGCATAGAATGTTGCAAAAACAGCCAAAAACACAATAATATTGCATGT
>NW_024617453.1:0-1989 GCF_008729295.1 Plectropomus leopardus | reverse complement strand
AAAAAATGACCCAAAAAGCAAGGCTATAGTATGGCAAAAATGGCAAAAAATGACATTTTCCAAAAACAGCTGAAAACTGCATTAAATAACGTGCAGAGACACGCCATAGCATGTAATGTTGGAAAAACCGCTGTAAACACCATATTTTGGCATGTCGAAAAACTCACCCAAAAAGCAAGGCGAATAGTTTGTATGTATGTGTGGTAAAACTATAGTTTACTATAGTATATTATGGCAAAAATGTCAAAAAATGACATGTCCCAAAAAAAGCTTAAAACAGCTGAAAACTGCATTAAATAGTGTGCTGAGACACGCCATGGCAAAGAATGTTGCAAAAACAAGTGTCTAACATAGTGTGCCAAGACACGCTATAGTCATGGCCATGTCAAATTTGTATCGACGGAAACAGTGTTGAATATGACATACTATACCTCCTAGAGACACGTCATAGTATACAATGTCGAAAAAAAAGACCAAAAGCTGAAATTGATATACCATAGTATGGCAAAAAAATTTGCAACCTCATGTGGGAATAACATGAGCAGAAAGACAAAACCTTCACATTCACTCATACATACACACAAACAGCACCTGTGTAATATAAATGTGTGTGTTTGGGGGGGGCAGAGTGTGCATTCACTGAAAATGTGTTTATCAATATCTTCAATACAGAAAATGACTAAACGCCAGTGAGTCTGGGGTTAAAAAGAAACAATTAATTACATCATTTTTCTTTTCGTTAACATTAAAAATGGGTCCCAAAGACTAATTACTTTTTAAGACCTCCACTTGTGATGTGGAGTGAAGGCGTCACTTATTTATAACACTGACATTTATCATAAAACACACTTATTTCAATCCGATATTTGGCAGCAAAGAGACAAACAGGCATTCAAAGATTCAAGTTAAACATACTTTACATTTCCTCCACGTTCTTTAGTTGTCATCAGCAACACGATGGAGGAGGAGGTGGAGGGAGGAGGCGTCAGGGTGTGGAGTGTTAAGCCCCCTGTGGTCCGTCTGGAGGACGAAGCAGAAATTAAAGTCTTGCTAATTAGCGAGCGATAAAAATAGTTATGAAACAGTCGGATCTGGATCAGTTCGCGCTTCAGCCTCCGTTCTGACACCACGGAGCCGCCGCCTGCACACGCTTCACTTAGAGACGAGTCAAAACAAATTAATACAACACACACACGTTTATCTAAGGCCGTCATGAGTGATATCGCAGATGCAAAAAGACGTCTTTCCAGATTTTAGAATTAGTTGACAGAAAGGAGACTGGTTTCACTCTCTTGATGTTGGATTGCCTCTGAAAGTGAGAAATAAGGTTAACGAGTCACACCGGCGTGCTTCATTTGTGTCTGCGGCTGCACGAGAAAAACAAATCCCGACTAACAAGCTGCTCTGACTCGCTTTAAACCTCCATTTAAATGATCTTCCAATAAGTCAGCGTGATCAGCTTTAATTCTTTTTTGAAAGTTTTCTGGGAAAACTTCAAATGAGGAAAAATAACAGTTCAGAACTGAAATGTCCACCTGCCGTCAGAGCGAGAAAAAATTGTGCCTTGGGTGAAAACTTTGTCTGAAATGTCACATCACGGTGAAAATACTATTCACCTGAAAATAAACGACAGGTGAAATTCGCTGACAAAATGAACACCAAACAAGTTCTGCACACAGAAATGAACAAATATTATTTCTGATTCAAGACTAGAAATAATCGCCTTGTTGGCTTTTTTGTGTCTCATTTGTACAAAACAAGATTTTAGGATTTGCATGCAGTATTTATCTCTAACACACAGGATGAACTGGTAAAATTTACTTTTTTTGTCAATAACATGCAAAAACTGTAAGGTGCACATTACAAGTTTGTTGTATTGAAAATTTAACCCTTTGGAAACCTGAGCAAAATTGGTTTGATTCCTTTCAAAAAATCATGGGAAAAAGGCAAAAATTAGAAAGAAAAAGAAAAGTTTAAAAGGTGCATATA
>NW_024617452.1:0-1129 GCF_008729295.1 Plectropomus leopardus | reverse complement strand
GCACAGCAGATGCATTGGGAGTTGGCAGACCTGGTCTGGAAAGGGTTAACAGAATTTTAAAATGACTGAAATACCCAACATGGGCAAGATTATGTTGGTTAGAGGTTCTGAATGTTGGTTTTGATTATTTTTTGATTCATTGCCCAGCAGCACTCCTTAAAAATATTGTTCTCATTCTTACATTTTATTACAACTTGGCCGCGGGTCCGAATAGGACAAAGTTTCGGTCTGGATCCGGATCACGGTTGCCAGTTGGTGATGCCTGGCTTACAGGTACATGTGATGAATCAGTGGTATGGGCGCTATTAACAGCCACCTCCGTGCGTATTGGTGGCGTGCACTGACAGGTGTTTTATTGGAAAACCTCCTAGGAGTGAGACAGTTTTTAAAACTGCTCCAATGAGACGAACAGTCTATAAGGGGTTAATGAACTTCAGCTTAAAATCCAAATGTAAATATATCGGAGTTAGCAGGACTGCTGATTTGTGTCTTGGCAGGTAACAGACGACAGAAATATCAAGAAATAAAGAAAACTGGAGTCCGTGTTGGCGTTATGCATCATGCTGAAGCTGCCTCACAGTTTCTTTAGTGTTTTTTGGGGGGTTTCGTTTCGGCGTCTATTCGTTCTCGGTCTGGCCGTCGTCGAGCTCTCGGCCTCTCGCTGCTGATTCATCACAAGCTGCAAACTCTCTTTATGTTTCCTCCCATCGCTCCAGGAACGATGCCGCGTCTCAGCGGATATTCAGCTCTTTACTTTCATTATGTTCACAGCTGAATGTTCATCTTTCAGTCAGAAGAAAATCAGATTTACAACCAGATGAAAAATATGAATCCATACAAACTGCAGAAATTAAATCTTAACTGTACTTTTTTTCCAGCTGTGAAAACCAAACCAATGTGGCGTGAAGACTTTAGCATTTCGCTGCTGTTTTCCTGTAATGGCTGCAGTATATGATAATCCCGTATATGAGCAATTTGGCCTGATTTCTGTCAAAAACGTGAAAAAAAAGGCAATGTGCAAAGAAAATACAAATGATCCAAAAATTAGGAAGAAACTAGGAAAAAAAGTACAAACAAATCACACACTGTGGAAACTAAATAGTTACATTCAGACTGTTCAGGTCCAAAA
>NW_024617451.1:0-2241 GCF_008729295.1 Plectropomus leopardus | reverse complement strand
GCTTTCGAAAGAAATTAACCCAAAGTAGCTCAGGTTCCAAAGGGTTAACTGGCACGTGAGAGGCGTCTGAACACAGCAAAATGGTAGTGATCCAGATTACCAAGGGCTAATCATTGATATAAGAGAGGAAAAACTTTATACTTAATGTCAAATGATACAATGTTGCCACATAAAATATCGCGATACTAAGCTGTTTTGATTCCTAGCCACACCTAATATAAACACGTCAATTTTTCAATTATATTGTTATAACAGAGCTCCAACTTTAATAGCAATGTTAGCTTTTACTGCCAGTAAGATGCAGAAGTGTCTCTTACCTCCGCCAGCAATAGTGGCCTTAATCAGTGAATCAAGCTCCTCGTCTCCTCTAATGGCCAGCTGCAAGTGGCGAGGGGTTATACGCTTCACTTTCAGATCCTTTGATGCATTTCCTGCCAACTCCAGAACCTGAAACAGAGCCAGCCTTTAGAAATCTACACAGGGCAGAACAGAGCAGCTCTCCGGAGCTTTACTGTGGAGATAAACGCAGTCAGTGGTACCTCGGCCGTGAGGTATTCGAGGATAGCGGCGCTGTACACAGCGGCGGTGGCTCCCACTCTGCCGTGACTGGTGGTTCTGGACTTGAGGTGTCTGTGAATACGACCCACCGGGAACTGCAGCGGGAAGGTGAGAAAGAAACAAAGGGTTGAGTGGCCTGCCGAAGAGAGGCGGCCAGCTGGGTAAGCTCTGCGACGGCTCCCTGTTAGCCTGTTAGCTTAGCCGAGGCAATGAATGAATGGACCAACCTGCAGTCCTGCTCTCTGCGAGCGCGAAATAGCCTTCGTCTTGGTCTTCCCGGAGTCTTTCCCTGCCTTACCACCAGCCTGGAAAACAACAAAACGGTTCCTGAGATGACATCCACCAAATAGAGTATTACCTTTACCTGGTATTACCTAAAAGTGGCAAATTTTACCGCCAGTTACAGCAGTCTGGACCCAGTCTGCTGCTAGCTTACTGCAGCCAGTAAGGCTAAGGTAGCTAGCATGCTAAGCTAGTACAACAGCTAACGCTAGCGGCTAACAGTGAACTATTCATCGAAACACACTGGCGGCGAATTAACACTTATTGCCATAACAACGTACTAGCATACAGTTTATGACCCTGATATGACGTTAAGACCACATCAAATACTTACCATAATTAAAATCCACTAATTATATTTTGAGCTGCAGTACAATATCTGCCGAGTACCGACTGTGGGTTTGAACTACAACCCCCGCCTCCGATTGTCCTCATTATATAGCCGATGTGGATCCGGGTAACTGCAGGAAGCGCACTAGCCAATTAGATTTCGGCATGTGTTTCCTGCTCCAGCCTTCAGCCAATGAACGCGGAAAGACCTCACTTTGCGGGAAAAGTGAGACGTTTCCGCTCAAAGTAATGATGGGTAATGTAGTTTACCCCATTCTCTTTTTTCAGAATAAAAGAACAAGTTACTGTCAACTCTGAAAACTGTTTTCTCCCACAGGTAGGCCACTTAATTTGATTTGGAACCGAAAATAAAACATATGTAGTCGTATGCGTTTTCAGGCCAAGTTGACATGTTGAGTGACAATATGGGCAACATTTGTTTATTCAGCTTTTTTTCATCATTACATGAACCACAACAGGCAAAAGTGCTCACTGAAATGATTTAAATGACTCATGGGGCCGTTAACATGCCATTCATTTCATATGCAACATATTGGGATGTGATTGTTTTGAAACAGCAGAAATACATAATGTCAATGTATGTATTTATTATTATTTTAAAATAAACTATATTTCATATATTGTATTGCGCATTGTTTTGACAGAAGTAATAATAACAGTGAATAATAGTAAAGTAATAATAATAGTATAAATAATAATAGTAAAGTTCCAATAAACATGCCAGGAGGCACAATTAAATTGACATGCATGTCTTTGGACTGTGGGAGGCAGCCGGAGACCGGTACAGGATTTTAATATGTATGTAGTTTTCAAAATCGCAGCGTTTGGTTGGTAACTTTACATTTATGTCAAATTTGGCAAGAATAATCAACAGATTTGGACGTCGCTTTGGATAAAAGCGTCTGCTAAATGAAATTGTAGAACTGTAGAATTGTAGATTTATGGTTAATACATGTGTATGGTGTTACGACATGTTCCAGGCTCCTAGTAGCCCACTTCCCTGTTTACACCTGAATATTTTCATCGGTCATTATTCATTAAGTTTAAAAC
>NW_024617450.1:0-1023 GCF_008729295.1 Plectropomus leopardus | reverse complement strand
CAGTGAAACAAATTTTCCACTTTGGAAATCGTGTTTATTTCCGTCAATCATTTTTGGCATGTTTTTCTTTCTATTAAATTTCTTTTGCTTTTTTTTCTTTCAAAAAATTTGGTGTTTCATTTTTTCTTTCAAATTTTTGGGAATTTTTCTTCTTAAAAACATTTTGTCAATTTTTTTTTACCATAAGATAATATTTTCTTTTACCATTTTTTGGCCTCTTTTTCTTTAAAAGTTTTTTGTAAATTGTTTGGTTTTTCTTTAACTTTCACATTTCAGAAAGTCCTTGAACACATCTTGTGGGACGAATGTTTCTGTCCTCCAAAAAATTTAAAAAAATCTAAGCTTAGAGTCGTGATATTTCATCCAAATCACTTTATTCTACGTCTCTATGTCCTCTACAAGGACATGACGCCGTGGTGGACGGAGGGTCCAACAGGACAGACTTAGAGCTGATAAATAAACAACAGTCCCTAACTCTGTGTGTGTGTGTGTGTGTGTGTAGTTGGAGAGCCCATTAACCACGAGGCCTGGCACTGGTTCCACAGTGTGGTGGGGGACGGACGGTGTCCTCTGGTGGACACCTGGTGGCAGACAGGTGAGACACAGTGTGCAGGTGAACACACACACGCACACACACACACACACACACACACACACACACACACACACACACACACACACACAGACAGCGTCCTGATTTCTACGTGAAATCTGAGAAACGAAGACATGAACTCATTCAATCCTGTTTGAACGTGTCTTTTCACACGTCTGTCGGGACAGACGAACAGGTCAAGGTGACTTTTCTCGCCTGTTTACGACTTTATGTAAACGTCCTCTGAGGTTCAGAGGCGACAGCCAACCAGCTCCTCGTCTCGCCATGATACGGGCCGTAAACTGTCCAATCAGAGTCTGCCAGCACCCGCTGTGTGAGACGGACGAGAGACAGACGTCGTCCTCTCAGAGACATTATGGCAGAAATAAAGTCAGGTTGCTGTCATGTGACCTGTGACTCATAAACGCCTC
>NW_024617449.1:0-1406 GCF_008729295.1 Plectropomus leopardus | reverse complement strand
AAAAATATAGACGAAATGAGCATGGACAGAAGGCTCCAACTGTCTCTGTCTCCAACATTGAGCATAAATGAGCCTTAATGTCAGCATGATAAATATTAGCCAATCACAGCACAGTAGTCAATATATCCAAATACAACAGTAAGTCTGAAACCTAGCAAATAAACACCCAACAAATGTAACCCCCCACTGCTTAGGTCAGCTTTAGGGAAAAAAAATCACAGTTACAGTTACAGTAAGTTAGTTGTGTATTTGTTTGACCCATCCACCACCCCCAACATGCCTCTTCACACTGACCTTTGCTCTTCACACTGACCTTTGCTCTTCACACTACTTCCTTCATTAGCACATTGATCACATGATCACAGCTTTCCTGATAACAGGGGTTACACACGAATTCTGGTGCATTACCTCTTGCAGGTATACATGCAAACAGTGCATACCAGCAAAACACTCGTGTGCATATATACAGTATGTGCATGCTTGAGTTTGACTTATGCTTTATGTGAGTGGACGTTGCGTGCGCGCGTGCGTGTGTGTGTGTGTGCGTGTGTTCTCGTCACCTTCTCTCAGGGTTACGTCTGCACCCTTGTGCTCCTCAATCAGCTCTAATGGATCCTCTGGCTCAGACTCAGCCAGAGCACTGATTGTGATACTAAAGATGCTCAAACACACACACACGCGTGCACACACACACACACACAGGACAGGGCGGGGCGGGGCTGGAGGCTGATGCGTCGTGATGAGCTAAGAGGTACGACGACCCTTCTAACATTTTCTTCCTGTCTTTGTCCTTTGTTTCTTCTCTTGTGCTTCACTAGTACTGCCACGTAACACCGCTCCTTCTGCAGTTAAGTAATGTTACACTGTAGCCTAATATAGATTTTAAATTATGTAAATTAATTATGTGACAAAATCTCATATGTGTTTGGCCTGAAAATGAAATAAAATCTTAGCTTCTCCTTATTCTAAAGTCCTCAAGCAATAAAAATGAAATTATATGATATATAAACTGCATTTTCACATCTTTCTTTCTGTGTCTTTATGTCATCCACCCCCACCCATCAACACCACCACCAGGGCCCTTAAAAGTGTATGTGAATAGTTCACATTGGTCCCATCCACTCTACCTCCCTCTGTGTCTTCATTCAGAGAGAAGAGTTCCCTTGGGGCCAATGTGTGCTTTTGTGTGTGTGTGTGTGTGTGTGTGTGTGTGTGTGTGTGTGGCCGCTACATTATTCTCCCCACTGACTTTCTATGGGATGAAAAAAATGACCAGACATGGAGCGTGTCCCTTCCTTGCTGTCTTTAGAAAAGAGATGGACTAAGGGGAACATGTTGTTCAGCACGGCAGCCCTCATACGAATAAAGAGAAGTCAGAGTGTAGAGATATAAAGATTTGACTGCTG
>NW_024617448.1:0-2246 GCF_008729295.1 Plectropomus leopardus | reverse complement strand
TGTGTGTGTGTGTGTGTGTGTGTGTGTGTGTGTGCATGCGTGCATGCGTGTGTGTGTTCCTTCCAGCTGAGGGAGGAGATAGATAAGTACGGGATAAAGATCTATCAGTTCCCGGACTGCGACTCTGACGAGGACGAGGAGTTCAAGCGGCAAGATAAAGAGCTGAAGGTGAGCTGATGAGTCTGAAACCACAACGTCTGTTTAGTTCTGATTACTGAAAGTTACTAATATTTTTATCACTTTGAGGAACTTGCTCTTTACATGACCGTTGCAATGTTATAATGTTTTGCAACTCTGCTGCGAATGTTAGGAGAGAAGTGTTATAAATGTTACTCTGTTATATTTATCTGACAGCATTTAACTTTGACTGATTACTTAACAGATCAAGATTTTATGTACTAAATATAAAATAATAATTCCCGTTGGAATGGCGGCAGCTGGATGTTTAAGCAATTTACTCTTTAAACGTTCCTGTTTAAATGTTTTCATCAGGCCACTTAGCTAACTATTGTCATACTACAACTGTTTTGTTGTTGTTGTTGTTTTTGTTGTTTTACCACTTATAGTTAACTATTTTAACTACTTACCTAACTATTCAAAATTTTTTTTTACCACTTTAAACAAACTATTGTGACCATACTTAGCCATTTCGACTTTTTTTTTTACTGTTGTCAAATTGTTTGTGTTTACTTGGCTAACTATTACAATTTTTTTGTCATTTATTCATTTATTTTCATTTATTTAAACTTTATCATACTTAGGTGGCTATTTTAACTACTTTATGATATTCTTTTTCAACCTCTTTGCTCCAACAAGTTTTCAAACAATCATTTGATAGGTTCCAATTTTTAATTAAACTGTGACAAATCACAGTTTGTATTTTCATTTGAGTTGAGTTACTTAGCTGATTTTGAAACATAGCTACTGCAGTTATGATATTTAAAAAATATATCAAACTATAATACAACAAGGGCCCCTATAATGAGTATTTTTATTTTTATTTTTTTCATGATTCTTCACATGAATTTTGGTAATAATTATGCACTATAATCATTAAGACTTTTACTTGTAGTGTAGTACATTTACACAGTGGCAGCACCAGTTTTACTTTAAAGGATGTGATGTTTTGTGATGCAGGAGAGTACTCCGTTCGCAGTGATCGGCAGCAACACTGTGGTCGAGGCCCGAGGTCAGAGAGTGAGAGGACGGCTGTACCCGTGGGGCATCGTAGAGGGTAAGAAACTCCCAAAAACTGTCCATCCCAACTCATCGCCGTTCTTCAGACCGCAGTTACCATGACAGCGTCACATTTCCAGTGACTGAGCAGCTCTGATGTTAATGTCTTCCAGTGGAAAACCCGTCCCACTGCGACTTTGTGAAGCTGAGGACCATGCTGATACGAACCCACATGCACGACCTGAAGGACATCACCGGCGACTGTCACTACGAGAACTACAGAGCCCAGTGCATCCAGACCATGACCAGGTGAGTCTGCAACTCTGTGTGTTGTTTTGTCATCATCGTGGGCTCATTTTGGCCTTTTGTCGAGTATCTGATATCATCCAGTTGAGCTCAGAGAGAGAAAAGTCAAGTCAATTTTATTTATAAAGTCCATTATTACAGATCACAGTTTGCCTCAGAGGGCTTTACAGTAGACGACGTCCCCTCACATCAACTGAGGAAACCTCCCCCAAAAAACCTTATAACGGGAAAAAAATGGTAGAAACCTCAGGAAGAGTGACTGAGGAGGGATCCCTCCTCCAGGACAAACAGACGTTCAATAGATGTCGTAAAAAAGGACCATAACACACTAGAAAGGTTTCGATTAATTCTCAAATTGCGCAAATTGAAAATATAAAATACACCTAATGGAAAAATGTCAATTTCTAAAAAAAACTCCCATTTACCGCAAAAAAAGTTTAATGATAGTCACCATATCAGCAAACAACTTTCAGTTTTGATCCTTTTATAACAGTAAATTAACAATAAATCACAACAAAACATTTGAGCGTTTAAACTAGCGTTAGTAATGCAACACAAATTTTTCTCTGCGTCCAGTGTGAATGCACAGTAAGCCGACCTGAGTAGACCACCGTCCAGAACAAAAATATTACTGCAAAACTGTGGTCAGCCTGTGCAGATTGTCACGCAACAGCATAATTCATGTTGTGAGTGTTTTGCAGTTTTTGTTCAGATATAATGATTGTAACATACATAGACTGTATATACAAATGAACGACATAACA
>NW_024617447.1:0-5154 GCF_008729295.1 Plectropomus leopardus | reverse complement strand
AGAAAAAATTTATTTGTATATATATAAAATTTGTGAAAATTTTACATATTCCATACCCATTACATGTAAACTAAAATATTTTCTTGTTTAATTTTAATAATTATGGCCCACAGCTAGAAAAATGCAAAAAAAAAAAAAAAAGTTTCAAAATATTAGAAATTTCATTTCAAGTTTGAGTAAATTACTAGTCCCAATAGAAATAAAGCTGCTAATGTTCTGAACATCCATCATCCTGCTTCTTAGAATGTTATTGAGAGAGGAGAAGTTGCATAACATCACTCATTGGAAACACAGTCATCTCGCAACTGTGTGTTATTGAGATTTTGAAAATATTGTTAAACTTTTTGTGCAAATGTATAATGGAAACCTGCCTATTGTCAACCGCTATCTGCTCCACCTCAAAGTTCTAATCATCACAAGAGATATTGCACTATATGATGTTACAGCACAAACACCTTTAAAAGTGCTCAAGTGTAATTTGCCCCTTTTTTTTGCATCTGAGTGCTATTATCTGTGTGGCAAAGTATAAATGTTGACTTTGCAATAAGAACACAGTATACACAACAATGGCAGAGAGGAAAAGAAAACTGACATTTTCAAACTATGAGCTACGGATTCTGACCGAAAAGGTTCTGAGGCGTATCTCTGGGCATGACACATGAGGCCAATTTTGCACCAAATATATAGATATTACCTCATTTAAATAGATGCAAATAGCACAGAAGCAGAGACGCTGCTTGCTTGGCAGCACAGTTAGGGGTGCATTTCATCCTTTGTGGATGCTTTGAGAATTACATGCTTTCTTTTTATCTTATTCATGCAGGTTTAGAGGCTGCAAAAGGCGCAAAAGTCTTTTGTGAATCTGCCCCTGAATGTAGCTGTGAGGTTATATGTTCACCCTTTCTGTGTCTCGCCAGATACATTAAAAAGTTGTGTTTGTGTGACTAACCAGTCACCTTCCCTGCAATGTTGACAATCTTATTTTTGCTCTTTGCATACAAATTGCAGCACCATACTGTTATGTTAAATGCTAAGCATCAGAAACATAGTTTGATTCCCATTAACTTTAAATGAAATCTCCTGTGTGGGAATGCTGTTGCATTGATTTTTTTTTTCATCTGAAAGTATTAATCATGCTAATTTAAATGGAGAGTCACTCCTGCTACTGAGAGTGAGTTTAGTTTTGCTGTAAAAAATGAGATCTGGCTTTGCATCATAGGGGTTTGTTGAGAAAAAGCTGCCTGGTCAGGAATTCCCACATTCCAGCACACATAATGGAGCGAGAGCACTGTGGGAAAAAAGGTGCGTCAAGGAAAAGGATAATAGTGCATTGTTTTGTCCGACATCACTGGAAGAGCCCCAGCCGTCTGCTGGGACGGGCCAAGCGAGGAAGTGGTTAAACTGGCCAAATGGGTCATTTGCAAAGCAGCTTTACTTAATATAAATATGCAGCAGATAAGTCATTGTGTATGTGTGTGTTTGCATTTTTCAGTATGTGGTTTGCACATATGTAGATCAGCCAAAGTGTGTTGCTGCACCGCTGCTGAACAGTTTTTCTCCAGTGACTCAGTTTCCTGTGCTCGCTCTTTGTTTTTCAAAGCACATCATGCAGAAACAAAAAGAGCATGTGAACGATTCCAATATGACAAACTCTGCATTCAAGCTGAGCCTGCGTCATTTTTCTGGGCTCACGTCAAATCAAACAGCATTAGTGCAAAATTCAAAGTCAAAAATGCTGACATTGTTACATGCAAAGACCGAGCATAAATAATTTTTTAAAAAATCATACAAATGTTCCAACTACAACCGCTGATTGTGTTCATCCCAGTCAGACACCTCAGGAGGGATTGATTATAATGCCATGTAGGGCTGGGCGATATGGCTTTAAAATAATATCACAATATTTTTTAGGTTATATTGTGATATACAATATATGTCATGATATTTTGAAATCTTCTCTAAACTACTGACCTACTAAAAAACAAAATTATATATGAACTACAGTTAGAAATAAAGTAGCTACTGGCATAAAATACTTTTATATAAAGTATTGTCTCATGCCTGTGGCTAAAAAATCAACAAATCAATATGCACTCAATGTTCGCTATAAAGCCATTTTATACATTGCACGTGGAACAAGTGGTGATGCGTCGAGTATATTTGTATATTCACCTAATCTTAGTTCTGTGTCTGACTGTTCATACCCAAACCAAACAACAGAAGGAGCCCTTTTTAGGGATGGGTTCCTTCTGGTTTTGAGCAGGCTGGTTGGTGTCAGTGTTTTGTGCTGAATCTCCACCTTCAGTATCGCTTTCCAGCTCCTCCGTGTTTGTTTGGTTTAATTTTTTTATTGAGCTCAAGTTGACGCATTCAGAGTAGTTTTTTTGTCTGGCCAACAGCCCCAAACCCAGAGATATTCACTTTATCATTGAAAAAGCTGCATTTGTTCACATTTGGGAGGATTAACCCTTTAAAACCTGGATCCACATCAGGTTTGTTGTGCTGCATACAGACACCTTTTACAGGCATTTACCTTTGGAAACTGAGAGAATTGCTTTAAAGTAAAAGTTAAAGGTGATAAGACAATGACTCAGAAAATAGCTGTGGGGAGATTATTTTGTATTATCCCAAAAATGCAAAAAGTCCAGAAAACTACCTAAATTCTAAAACATAAAATTATGTCAGGAGATTTTTTTTTGCTCTCTCTCAAGCTCATCTTCTAGTTTCTTTTTTTTTCTTTTGGACTTTTTTGTTTTTTGCTAATTTTTAGCAAATTTTTCTTGAAACGTACCGGTTTCTAGCTAATTTTGGGTCATTCATCGTTCACTTGCTCAGTGCCTTCTCCTTGTGTTCTTCAAAGAAATCAAAACAATTTGTTCAGGTTTCAAAGGGTTAGAAGCCACCAGTGTGACGCAAAAATGTGGTGTGGAAATAAAGCAATTATGCACAGTCTAGTGCATTGCGGGTTTCCATTGTAGCATTACTAGTAGTAATTCTTCATAAATGAGGCTACACAAATTTGGCTGGCGGGCATTGGGGATTAGTGAAGAAAGATGTTGCATCAAAGGCTCAGGAGGCAGATGTCCATGCAAGAAAACGGTGGTGTTTTTATAAACTAAAAATCACAATGAAAAAGAGGAGAGGAACAAACATCAGCAAAAAAAAAGAACTCAGAGCAACACTGCCACTGACAACAACCCACTCTCAGTGCCAAAGTGGCTTTATATTCTCCTCTCTGGCCCCACCCTAATTGGACTAAACCACTGTCTGGGGGTGACCTGGGCTGAACCACTGCATGGAGGTAAAGTAACCAAAAAGGAAAACTATTTCATAATTTGATTCAAACAGGAAAATATCATACATATAAATGCCAAAAATATTTAAACATGAGCAAGTATCTAGTCAGCAGTGTGTAATCACACAGGAGGAGGAAGAGACTTCTCCCCTTTCAGCCCGAACTGCAGTAAAACCACAATAGCACTATGAAAAGAAGAGAAAATCACTATTAAAATATCTCACCCGAACACTGCAAAAAACAAGCACATAAACAACATTAATGAAACACTGTGTCATTAAACATTTTATGGATAAAAGTAAAGATAAGAACCAATTGACTCCAGCCTGTCTAACAAGCCACAGGTGTTCTTACTCAGCCTGATGACAGTGGTTGCTGTTGGGAATCTGGCCATGTGAGAACTGTACACATGCATTTTCCTTATGAAATCAATAAATACCATGAATGATGCTCAATGAGTCTCAATGACTACAAAGTGCCAGTGTCCAATCCAAACAACAACTACCTAAAAAGGACAGAAAATGTTTAAAGGGGATGTGATTAAAGATATAGTTTACCAATTTTCAACCAACTTTGTATCAAAACGATGTGGGTAGTATTTTAACCCTTAGGACCCACTTTAATATCACACACACTTGTATCGCTCAGCTCACAAAATGCACTCTTCAAAAACAAGCTTATACATTATTTTCTTTCATTGAGTTTATATTTTAACCAGCATCAGTCCTAATCATAAATATAAAATACTCATTTATTTTCAGAATTTAAATCCTCTAAATGCCAGGTTTTTGTCACACAAAATGCACAAAATGCACACACACACAATGCCACCATGTTTTTAGATGAAGAAAGTGAATTATTTTCACTTTCTTATACTACATGCTCAGCAGATTATTTTTATTTATTATCACAGCTTAAAATCTAATAAATAATAAATATAAAATAATCATTCATTTTCAGAATTTTACCTCTTTAAGTGACAGTTATTTGACACTGTTTTTGGATGAAAATACACAAAAAAAGAATTATTTTCAATACACTACATGCAAAGTAGATTTTTTTTCAGATGATCCCAGTCTGTGATATGTCAGTGATTTATAGCAACACTGATTGTGACAGTGTACCTCATAGAAATAGCATGCATTTTCTCCATATGCCGAATATGGTACTTTTTTTTTTAAAAAGATTTTTTTTTTGTCGGATATGATACTTATTTGAACATTTTGGTAAATGGTAAATGGACTATACTTGTATAGCGCTTTTCTAGTCTTATTGACCACTCAAAGCACTTTAACACTACGTGTCACATTCACCCATTCACACACACATTCACACACTGGTGGCCGAGGCTACTGTACAAGATGCCACCTGCTACTCAGTAATCATTCACACACACTCACTATCCGATGACGCAGTATCAGGAGCAATTTGGGGTTCAGTATCTTGCCCAAGGATACTTTGACATGTTGTCCAGGGGAGCTGGGGATCGAACCACTGACCTTCTGATTAGAGGATGACCCACTCTACCTCTGAGCCACAGCCGTCCCCTGAGCCACAGCCGTCTGGAATTTGGGATTGTTTGTTTGACTAAACAACCACTTTCAAGATGTCACCTTCAAATCTCAAAAGAGCAGAATAAACAATAAATAAACAGTCCAAGTAGAGTTTGTTGTCTTCATCTTACAGTTTTCTTAATATGAGCAAAGAGCAAAACACACACACACACTCACAATCTCAGTCACCCAGCTCAATGCCATGTTGTAGCTTATCATCAAGTTGTCAGCAGTCTGCACTACTAACCCTTTGAAACCTGAGCCAATTGGCTAGATTTCCTCCAAAAACATGGGGAGAGAGCAATG
>NW_024617446.1:0-2045 GCF_008729295.1 Plectropomus leopardus | reverse complement strand
CATCTTCCCTACAGGGTATATGGTTTGGCCCGGGGGCAGTGGGCTGGGTCGTTGTGGTGGGCCGTGGCCCGCCCCATTGGGGCTGGGTGTTGGGAGGGCTCTGGCCTCTCTGGTGCGTGGCGGGCTCTGGGAGGGTCTCTGGTTGGTGGGGCCCTGTGGCTGTGGGCTCAGATCGTGCTGGGGTTGGTGGCTTTGCGCTGGGTCAGGGGGCTTCCTGTCCCTTGTCCCTCTGTGGGCTTCCCCCGGCCGGGAGGATGTTGCCTCTGCTTCTCCCTTGGGTGGTGTGCGTGGTTGTCTCTGGGGCACGTGGCGCTGGATCATGGTCATGTTCTGGGGGGCTGGTGGGTGGTCTGGTGGCTTGGGACTTGGCCTGCTTGCCCCTGGGAGTTTGGGGGGTGTTTTTGCAGCCCCCCCGTCAACTACAAACCACATCCAATGACAAACCCTCACACACACACACACACACACACACACAGCACACAACTGTTATACAATCACACACGTACAACAGTTACAAATGTTGATGTTATCCATGTCAAGGTTATTTTGGGTAAGTATTTATGCAATCCGCGACCCGACCCCGGATAAGCGGAAGAAAATGGATGGATGGATGGATGGATATTTATGCAATCTGTTTTTTTGTTTGTTTTTGTTTGTTTTTTATTTTTATTAATTTATTTTTTTCTCTTTTTTACTTATTCATTTTCTTCCTGCTTCCACCGTTAATACTGTTGTAAATATTTGCAGCTATCATTATTGTAGTTAGCATTGTTGTCATCATTTTCATTGTCGTTGTTGTTGTTGTTGTTTTTCCTGTTTCTTGTGTCTTCCCCTTCCTTCTGTGTCCCCCAACCTCTCTCTTTTCTCTCTCCTTATTCACTCAAACGTTGTACTGTCCGGTAGCCTTGCCAATAAATCTCAGTGCAGACTGCAACAGGAAGAAGTATATCAGACTCCTCCTTTGCAGAGCAAATCTGTTATGGCACCTCAAGGCACCCAGACCTCTCATACTGCATGCCTAAGCTGCCGAACAGGACAGGTTAAAAAAAAAAAAAAAAAAAAAAAAAGAATTTATTCCTTTATGCACAGAAGTTGCAAAAACACTATGTAGAAAGTGTAATGTAGATTTTGTAAAACAAGATGTAGAAGTACCATTGGTGTCTGGATCTTTAGGTGCTGTTTGTCAGACATATTAAATTAAAAAAAAATTGAAAATTTGAAAAAAATTGAAAATTGTTTTTAGAGCAGTTGCGCATGTGGTACTGAAAAGAATCATTGTAACATAAGACTTGCTGTTGTAAAATACATAGAGAATCATGGTGTACAGGAGACAGAAGAAAGACAGAGAAAAAGGATATGCCTCAATGTCACAGTATATTAAGACTTCACAGATGAAGCTTGTTAACAATTGTGCCACAGAAAAAGAATTTCAGGTAACAGCAATTTTGTGTGTGGATATATTTACATACACTAATGCTATTTGGTTTAAATAGGCAGAATGTCAAAGCCCTGAGTATTAGTAAATACCGTGACAATAAATCGCACAGGCAGAATGTTAAAGCTACATTCTGTAAAGTACACAGAAGTATTATGGTAATGATGAGCATAAAAGGTGTGTTAAAGCAAGATACCAACTGAGGATGCAACAACAAAAAGAAAAATCTAGGCAGTTTGAATTTGTCATGAAACAGTTTTTGGAAAAAGTAAAAGTAGACCTGATTTTATGTGTTGTGTCTGCCAGAGATTGTTGTTTAGACACCAGGTTTTAAATTGTATAAGAGATTATTATAAGAAGAGTAAAGCAATGGCTTCATTTGCAGATAAATGTATGAGTGAAGTTTATTTACACAAATGTTTTAAAGAGTGTGTAAAACCTTGTCATTGGTTAGATACAGCCTACTGTTGGCCAGTACTGTTGGCTTGTGTTCGTCAGTTGGGTATTCCTTCCTGGTTCTGTTGTTTTTCTTCTACTGATATGCGTTGACAAAACCCTCTGTCTAGTATTTTAAAACAAGAAGGTAGAACGGTTGAAGACTTACAGTGGG
>NW_024617445.1:0-1255 GCF_008729295.1 Plectropomus leopardus | reverse complement strand
GTGTATACAAATATACCTGACAGCTACAAAGTCCTCCCCCACCCTCACTTAAGCCTGTCAGATTATATTTCTCTGCTCCTCCCGCCTACATATTAACAGCTGATGAAAAGGGTCAAAACTGTTAAAGTGTGGACAGTTGAAGCCACAGCAGCTCTACAGGACTGTTTTGAGCACACAGATTGGCAGATGTTCAAAGATGCTGCCACTCAAGATAACAAGATCAATCTTGAAGAAAATGCATCTTCTGTGACATCATATATCACTTGGAGCGAGAGCTGTTCCTCTACCAAGCCTTCTTCTGTCTGGTGTCTGGTCGCTGGAGCGTGAAATGGATGGGATTTGATTTTGGCTCACTCAGCGGCAGGGGGATCTGGGACTGCTTTGCGCGCATCTTCATAGAGACGTGGTTGACGCCTGACATCCCGGACATGGACTGACTTTGTGGGGGCCATTTGGACAAGGGACTCTAATGCAAGTTCAAAAAATGCATTGCAGGAATTGAATGATGCCATCAGCAGCAACATCACCAAGCAACTGGATGTAATCGTCATAGTAGCTGATGATTTTAATCAACTCAAATTTGTTGCAGGCAATTCAAAATGTCACAGGCTATGCATCGTATGTGAGGCCACACTGCCGGACGAGCTTAGCACATTTTACGCTTGCTTTGACCTCTTCAGTAAGGACTTAACTGTGAAGTCTACTCCGCCTCCAGAGGACCGGCCACTTTCAGTGACCACACCAGATGTGAGAAAACTCCTGCTGCGAGTGAATGTAAACAAGTCCACTGGACGTGTACTAAAAACTGATCAGCTCGTTAATGTAATAACTGACATATCACTCTCACAAGATACTGTTCCTGCCTGCAGTCAGCGTTCCTGTACCTAAAAAATCTGCTGTGTCTAGTCTTAATGACTACTGCCCTGTGGCTCTTACCCCCATCCTGATGAAGTGCTTTGAGAAACTGGTTCTACAATACATCAAAGACGACATCCCTGCCAGCCTGAACCTTCACCAGTATGCTTTCAGAACCAACAGATCCACAGAGGCCACCATATCTACTGCTCTTCACTCAGTCTTCACTCACATGAAGAATAAGATGTTGCTTGTTGACTTCAGCTCAGCATTCAACACAATCTCTCTCATAAAGCTGATTGGAAAACTTAACACTCTGGGCTTCAGTGCAACACTCTGCAACTGGATACTGGACCTCCTCACATGCAGACCCCAGAGAGTTAGGATTGGTAATCTCACC
>NW_024617444.1:0-2313 GCF_008729295.1 Plectropomus leopardus | reverse complement strand
CACACACACACACACACACACACACAAACATACACACACACACACAGTTTTCAGTGATCTCTTTTCATCTCCCACAGTGCAGCTCTGGAGACGTCCATCCATACTGAAACTGGTCTTTACTGGGTAGATTGGGAAATCTGAATTCTGGCTGACGTTTATCTTCTCTTTTAGAAGCAGAAAAAAGTCTGATTGGGATCTGAGTCTATTCTACAAGAGGAACTGAAAGGCTGAATTCTAACTCAAAGTGTGCAAAACTCTTTTCAACAAACAAACAGCTGATAGATGTGTCAGAGATCCTTAATTCATTACTTCCAGTAAGAATGAAAAGATAAACCTCACCTCCTAAGCGGAAGCGTCCTCCAGCAGGGACAGAGTGTCCCGTGGAGGAGGAGCAGGTCTTGGCCCAGTAGTTCCTGTTGAAATAAACCGCCACCCGGCCGTTTGATGAAGTCCACAGGAAACAGAAAGGCTTCATGGTAGAGGTGAAGTCAGAGGAGGAGATGATGGAGTCAATGGGACACGTCACTCCGTCAACAATCATCTTCATACCGGACTGATCGGAGCCCAAACTCAGAGCCACGCCGCTGCTGCTGTCCGAGTAGGTGAAGATCCACTCTTTCTGTTCAGAGACGGAGAAAACAGGTTCACCACCACTTATTGACCACTGATACTCGACTTATGGCCCGAGGGCCAATCTGGCCCCCAGACATTTTCTGATTGACAATCAAAATTAAAGTGATTCACACTGTGAATTGTTTTTGACCTTTTAGTATCCACAAGGTGCCAGAGAGCATAAAACAGAATCAAAATAGAGCTTGTTGATCAAAAAAAGAGCCCCAACAGAGGGCCTAGCTAAGACCCTAATATCCTAAAATCCTAGAAAAGCCCTAAAATCCTAGAAATGTCTGTCAATCCTTGAAATATCCTAAAATCCTAGGAACATGTATGGAGCTGCTGTGACCGGCCTCCTGTAAAGTAAAGCCAGTTGAGTTTTTCTGTTCCATTAAAATACTTCTGATTTCAAACAAGTCTTCAGGGTCTTCAGTGACTCCACGGTGCCGCCTTCAGGCTGGGTGCTGGTACCTGTTTGTGGCGGCTGCGCTCCAGCTCAAAGCAGAGCGTCAGGTGAGTGAGCGGCGGGATGGACACAGAGGTGGAGACCTCGGTGACTTGGCCATTGCCTCCAGATATGGTGACTTTCTGGTTCCTCAGAGCGACAGCAACTGGAGAGGAGAGCCGAGAGGGAGGGACGAAAAGATGGAGGGCAAAAGGAGGAGGGAAGAAAGATACAAAGAGCAAAAAAAATAAGAAGAATAAGAAAAGGAAGTGAGTTAGTAGACGATCAGGACAGAAAGCAAGTACGTTTAAAAAAAAGGAGTATGGGCAAAGAAATGAGAATGATGGGGAATAAAACAATACAAAAGAGAAAAAGAGAAAGTATAAAAAAAGAATAAAAGATGAATTGATTAGGAAATGATAAAAGGAAAGAATGAAAGGAATAATGAAGGGATGAGCAATCAGATAGAAGACAGACAGATGGAGGAGTGAAAATACATGATGAGAAAGAAAATGAACATAAGTGACTGAAAATCTTTTCATCCGTCTTTGTTTAAATTTTCTGACTCTAACGTTCAATTTTAAGTGAAAAAATAATTCTGAAAGTAGAGAAAATTTTATATATATATTTTTTTCTCCATGGAACAAAAGTTAAATTTTGGAAACTTTGGCTGACACAAACAAAAACATCGGCACCAGTATATCTGTCGTTCACTCCGGCATCACAACCAACGGCAGCCGCTGGTCGACAGCAACACACTGCCAACCGGTGTGCGATGGGAAAACACACAAACACACACACACACACACACACACACAAACAAACACACACAGAGGCTCCAAATGTTGCTGTGGGAGCGTCCATATCATCCTCTGGAGGACCACAGTTCGCTGCCGTTTTATTTAATTTATGGGAACCATCAGTAGAGCAAAACAAAATCCACCTGTCCCGGTCAGATAATCTGCAAGCAGCAGCTTTGGTGCTGCTATGATGCTGCTATGATGCTGCTCTGATGCTGATATGATGCTGATATGATGCTGCTCTGATGCTGACATGATGCTGATATGATGCTGCTCTGATGCTGACATGATGCTGCTCTGATGCTGCTCTGATGCTGACATGATGCTGATATGATGCTGGTTATGATGCTGCTCTGATGCTGACATGATGCTGATATGATGCTGCTATGATGCTGCTATGATGCTGCTCTGATGCTGCTCTGATGCTGACATGATGCTGATATGATGCTGCTCTGA
>NW_024617443.1:0-1898 GCF_008729295.1 Plectropomus leopardus | reverse complement strand
TCAGCAGAGACGTCTGTTGAAAACTCGACTGATATATGAGTCAGGCCGATAATCAGCTAAGTTCTCGGCAGGGTGCATGACTGATATTTGGGTCAGGCCAATAAATGAGGATATATTTTCTTGGAACAGATAAATCAATATCAGTAGAGACATCTGGCATTTTTCTGTTGAAGTTTCTTGCTTCATATTGACAGTTAAATATAGTTTAAGATGATTTTTTTCCTCACTTTATTTAACAGTGAGAGCCACAAAGTTCAACCTAATGGTGGCTTCATTCCGCTTCATCCTGTGGGGCTCATGTACTGTGTGTATATTAAAAATGTTCCCACAGTCTGTATAGAGGATGCTCATATGTTTCATTTGTGATCAAAGTGATGTACTGCATGTGTGTGAAATAAAGAGATCCAGTCTGTTGTCTGAATTTCAATGACATGACTTCCATGTGTTTATTTCAAAATCCTCATTTAAGACATTTATGAGACACAGCATGAAGACAAAAATGGACACTTGGGGAACGTCAGTACAAATCAGTGCTCAGTTGTGTCATGGCAAGTCTGCTACCTGAAAAAACAACATAATATAGTAACTCATTAAATAATTGATATCTTTGATAACAAAATATAGGCTATTATTCAGTTATTACATAAACACAACACACACAAACAAGTTAACAAAATACCACACACTTGAATATTAAAACATGTCAGCACTCTTTAATGGACAAAGTATATTACCTCACAGTTGCTAAATTACCTCAGATTTGACTTTTTTATTTTACTGGTTTTACCTGATTCAGGTAAAAAAACTCGACTGGTTCCCATCTGCAGAGCATCAGTGACCTCGGTGAAGTGAGGTGTCTGCACAGAGCACAAAGGATGCTAAAAGACAGCAGCCACAGTCTGTTCACCCTGCTGCCATCTGGAAAAAGATACAGAAGTATCCGCTGCAGAACCATCAGACTACAGAGCAGCTTCTTTCCCAGGCTGTGAGACTCCCCAACTCCTCCTTCAACGCCAGAAAAATGTAGCAGGATTGAGGGTCAACTTTAATTTAATTTCTTCCTCAACCCTGTTCAAGAAGAATGACAAATAAATCTTTGTTGTACTTACCTTGAAGAACTTCACCTGATTTATCGGGATGTCAGTACGAAATCAATGCTCCATTGTGTCATGGCAAGTCTGCAACCGTCAAAAATTCACCAAAAAGAATCACAGTCAAGTATGTCCTAAAAATTTTGTAAAAAATAATATAATATCCCTTTAAAAATAAAAACTTGCTGAATTGCAACTAGTTATGGAACATGTAAGACCCTTTGGTTTGGGAGCTTGACCCACTTTAAAGCCTGTTACTCTATACTGACCATAGACTGAATATAAATGATAATAAGTATTATTTACAGTCTATGATAGTGACCATGCTCTTTGTTTTGTGTCTCTTGTGAGTCACCTATCTTTAATGCAATATTTAATTGTCTTTAAAACCCCTCATACCTATATATGCAGTACTGTCTTCATCCTTATGCTGAAAATTGCATAATTATATAATGGGATACTGAAACACACACACGCTGACTGATCTCAGACTGACCCACTTGTTGATTACAACTCATTCCTTCATCAGTGTGGCCTACATTGTGTTACTGCCAAAAAATGTATTTAGTTCAGGTCAAGTCATCCCTCAAATCTCTTTCAGCCCAGCTGCCTCCTAACAAAGTTTCTGTTGTGAGACTGAATGATTGAACAGTGGCTGCAGGAGAAATCAGAGAGAGTGCCGTCACAATTAGTGCTCAGTGATGTTCAGAGGAGTCGGGGCACCAATTTGTATACGCAGTTTGTACAACGCATCCGTGTTTTTTCTCATTGTATGTGCTAAAACATGTATTGTATATATACTGTAAT
>NW_024617442.1:0-2952 GCF_008729295.1 Plectropomus leopardus | reverse complement strand
CACACACACACACACACACACACACACACACACACACACACACACACACACTGAACAACACAGACACATATAATCACCTGTGTGCGCACTTGGTGTCAGACACACACTGCACGGATAGAAAACACACACTAATACACTGACTGGTATACAATCTGGAGGAGTTTCAAGGGTAACGGAGAGTGTTAGTGTGGGTTTTCAGGATTTATTTCCTCTGAGTTTGTGTGTGTGTTCACATGTGTTGTTCTTGTTTGTGTGTACATGTGTGTGTCAGAAAGAGAGAGCTGCTCTTTCATCCATCCCCAAACCAGACAGGGCTACTGTTTAGTTTCTGGTTTTGACTACACATGCTGCGGTCGTTAATAACACACACACACTGGGCCACTGGGTCAGTGTGCCAGAGTGCGGTGATGGAAGTTTTTAAAGCCACACTTCATCTCCAAAGCCACCTGGCAACGGCTGGAAAGCAGAGAGGGAAGCTCGACAGTGACTGAGGCACTGAGACAGGATCAGGGAAGAAAAGAAATTCAAGTGTGACAGTGAGTCAGTGCCCCCCCCCTCATCACTCTCTCTCTCTCTGTTTCCCCGCAGGTCGCATGCACTGGAAACCTCCACTCAAGTCACTCAAAACCAGCCCTGCCTCCTCTGCTTCCCCAACACTTTCTGGTCCAATCAGGCGCTCTATCTCCTGCCCTCGCTCCATCGCCTCCCTCTCATCGCCCAGTGAGGTGCGGGCTTTGCCCACCAGGCCTTCTCCCACAGTTCCCATGGCCACTCCCCTCGTCAGGCCGAGCTCCGCCACGCTTCGCTCTCACTCGCTGAGCCGTAGTGGCTCCACCCACCGCGTTCCTCACAGCAACAGCCTTGGGACCATCCACTCCAACATAGTAAGATACTCAACAAACACACAAAGTCCGGTTTTCCTCTTTATAATTCAGAATGTGCCAGATAGTCAGTTACAGAAAAGGATAAGAAAATTTCTTTTCAAATATTCCAGCTGTTGTATCACTCAAAGGGGAAATCCTCTGCTGATCCACCTCCCCCAAATCAAAAATACATTTTTTACCTGTACCTTTCCTGTAGTGCTCTTTATTAATGTAGATTGTTTCGGTGTGAATTACAGAGTAACGGAGATAACGACCATCTCTTGAATATAATGGAACTAGAAGTCACTCAGCTAGTGATGCTCAAAGCCAAAAATACATTTGAAACTCTCAATAGAAACTACGCATTCATCTACTGCTAGCTCAGCTAACATCGCAGCCGAGGAGGACGGCATTAATGTTTCTGTCTCACGCTATCACGAGCACAAGCCTCTCATCCATGAGTAGATGAATGCTCTGTTTAATGTGTTGAAAAGGTTGAAAGGTGTAGTTCAGCAGAAAGAAAATAGCTCCTACTCGAAACTGCTCACAACAGTTTCATGTAGGAATGTGGATTATCTTGAGTAACCGAGTCATGATTTCTGGAAACTGCTGTTGAATTTTTTAAATGTATTTTTTGGTGCTTTGAGCACCACAAGCCCACTGCCATCTAGTACCATTAGATTTAAGAACAGGCAGACATTTCTACAGCTGATATCTCTAACACTCAGCAACTCAAACCAAAACAATCGTGATTGATAAATAGCGCTACAGGTAAGAGAAAAAATGTGTATTTTCAATTTTTAAGGGTGATCTCTCCCTTTAAAGTAAACAGTCAAGACTTTTCTGTTTCTATTTAACCAATGTCTGTCATTGTAGATTTTTTTTCTTCCTGTGGCATATATTGTATTCTGGACCACTAGGAATCTCTTAAGCAGCTCCTTCAATACTGTATAGGCCTACTGTAGTCTTCTATTATGTTGCCATCTGTTGCTTTCTGCCTGCCTCCTCCATTCCCCTTCCTTCTTTACAAGTACACAGTACAGTGGAGCAAAATGAAATGGTGCAGAATACTTTTTACCACTGAGAATAGAACTGAGTGGAAAACCTTTGTACCCATAAAGGCCATGGAGTGCACTGGTTATGTCACTGTATCCTGACACACAGGTTTACAAACTGGCAGGGGAATTTCCTTTTTTTTTTTTTTTTTTTTTTTTTTAAACCACCAATCTTGCACACTTAACTTCCCTGTGGGAATCACACACGGAGAAACGTGCATGCTTATACAGGATATCTCAAACTGGATATAGGTCCGCCAGTGAGTGCAATGCCCTAGCAGTAACAAAATAGCATTAAATTAGGCAATTTTATAATTACCTGGATGCACTTTACTGATACGGCTCTGTGCTAACTGCCACGTAAAGAAAATAATGATCTATGACTATAACAGGTGGCTGCAGGATAACAAATGAATGAGCACTCAGGGCAAAAATGCACGTTCATAAAATGCCAGTGAAATTGTAAGTATCCACTGATAATTTGGAATAACAATGATTAACATTCATAATACAGTAATAACACATCACACCCCGCTCATATTGTTTTGATGTGTTAAAAAGCACTTATGTGTGAATTAAACATTATACTTTGTTGAGCCTAGGTGATTTTTAGGAGCCTCCTTTATAAATTAGGACTCACAAAATGTAAAAATATGATGTCAATTTGCCTTCATTGTCTGAAAAAAATACCATTAATTAGTAATGAAAATGAAAATTAATTGCATCCCTTCAAGTAATTACATCTCAATATACTGTGCTCCAAAAACAGAAATTTTCTGATAACTTAATCAGACTCACGGCATCTTTTACCGGATTTAAATAAATTTCTCTTCCATTTCTGTCACTAACATGGTGTATGTGTTTACAGTCTGTTTGGATCTGACATACGTAGGTGCAAATGACACCTTTCTGCTTTATTAATGTGTAACTGAATACCTAATTAGATTCTCACTACTTGTGTGTGTGTGTGTGTGTGTGTGTGTGTGTGTGTGTGTGTGTGTGTGTGTGTGTGTGTGTGTGTGTGTAGGGTGACC
>NW_024617441.1:0-1582 GCF_008729295.1 Plectropomus leopardus | reverse complement strand
TTGCATAGATTATATTTACCACTCTCCAAAATCACTTCTTTCAGTGTATTATTCTTCTTATTTTTCTATGTATGTCTCTGTATGTCTTACGTGCCAAGCTGCTGTGACTAAACTAAATTGACTAAACTAACTAAATTTTCCTCCGGGGATCAATAAAGTCGTCTAAGTCTAAGTCTAAGTCTAATAATCTGCACAAGTGAACCCTGACTTTTAGTACCATATTGAGCAAAATACTCACCTTGAGAGTAAAAAGTCTCGAAGAGATGTTGGCAGCACATGGAAACCGCATGGTCATAATTGAACCCCTGCAGATGTGCATTGGAGACCCCAGTTCTTGTTCTCCAGTTTTCTAGGACTTGTCCTGAGATCAAATGCAGAGTTTTGAGGTTTGCTAACTCAAGTTATTAAGTTAGATCAACTTTAGCCAAGAAACTTGAAAAAGATAGTTGAAATAAACATGTTGATTAGTTTACAACACAACTCAACCTTTTTTGTTTAGTTGGCTGAAAAAAAATGGTAAGGCCAACAACTTGAAGTTTTTGTTTTTAGAGTGTACTAGTAGTATTAGTAGCATGGGTGTTAGCCGTAGAAACAGTAGTTGTAGTTCTGGAAGTAGAAAAGGTAGCAGTACTTCTATCACTACAAGGAGCAGCACTTTAGGCAGATAGAGAAACGGACAAAGACAAAGACACTTAAGAGGCCACAAGGGCCAATTAAGGGCTCCGTCCACCTGAGGGGCCACAAAGACCAAACAATGGCTTACTTGTGGCCCCTCCTCTGGAGGTCACCCAAGTAGACCATTAATTACTAACTGGCAACTTTAATTGGCCACAAGGGCCAATTAAGGGCCCACTTCACCTGAGGGGCCACAAGGGCCAATGCTGATAATATAAAGTGTCAATTAACCATTAATTACTAGTGGACAAGTAGACCAGGCATCACTAACTGGCATCTTTGTATTGGAAAAGTCAAGCACACACGAGGATGGCACTGTGTGTGCGTGTATGTGCCCGTTGCTATGGTAATTAATAGCCCAGGTGCACCCCTCCTCTCCCCCCCTCTCCTCTCAGGTCAGCTCAAAGGAGGCAGTTCAATTTGATGGAAATGTCCCTGCCAAACTCCTCAATTTTACAGCCATGCCTTTCACCAAAATATTACAACGGAAAGACAGAAAGACAGAGACAGGAAGAAAGACAGAGAGAGACGGACACAGAGAGTAAGATAGACAGACAGACAGAAAGACACAGAAAGACAGACAAGGAGATGAAGAGAGAGAGAAAGGTAGAAAGACAGGGAGAGACAAACAGGCAGTGAGAAAGACAGACAGATACAGAGAGTAAGAGAGACAGTGAGACACAGGAAGACAGACAGAGAGAGACAAACAGACAGTGAGAAAGACAGAGACAGGCAGACAGACAGATAGAGAGAGTAAGAGAGACAGAGAAACAGGAAGACGGACAAAGAGATGGAGAGAGAGAAAGGTAGAAAGACAGACAGATAGAAAGACAGAGAGAAAGACAGACAGAGAGAGATAGAAACAGAGAGAAAGAATGAGACAGGCAGAAAGACAGAGACAGACAAA
>NW_024617440.1:0-1927 GCF_008729295.1 Plectropomus leopardus | reverse complement strand
CAGCAGTCTGTGCTGTTTACAACAACAACACCAACAGTGAAAAAACTCAAAAGCAGATCAGGAGTCAGAGCCTTCAGCTGTCAGGGTCCCTGTCTGTGTAACCATCTTCCACTTCCAATCCAGGACGCAGAAACTGTCGACTGAGGACCTTCAGACTTTACTCTCTGATAAAGCTTATAGTTAGGGCTGGCTCAGACTTTCCGCTTTCATAAAGCTTATAGTTAGGGCTGGCTCAGGCTTGCCTTGGACCAGCCCCTAGTGAGGCTGACATAGGTTTAGTCTGCCTGGCGACTCTCTATGATTCACTGAGCTCCTCTTTCCTTTTCTTGCTCCCTCCACCTGCAGATGCTCATGTCTTTTTACTGCATTACACTTACTCGGCTTCTTCTCTGGAGCATTTGTGCTCCCTTGTGCTCCCTTGTTTCTTTTTTTTCCTGGGTCTTGGCTGCACCTGGATCATGGTGATAGCTGTGCTGATGCTGTGATCCTACCTTTGGTCTTGCTTGTGCTGTGGCTGAATTGATGCTGTACCTCAGTCTCAGCCTGGATCGTGGTCTTGGTTGTGCTGTTGCTGTGGTCCTGTCTGAGGCTGCACCTGTGTCATGGGCCTTGGTTGCACTGATTCTGTAATCCTACCAGACACAACCTTCTATTGCCATTATTATGAGTCATGCCTCTACTATTAATATACACATATATTGCATTTATACATTTTATGTCTCACTATTGTTGTCACAATATGTCACAATATGTTATTGTTACCATTATTGCTGTGCTTTATTGCACGTCTGTCCGTCCAGGAAGAGGGATTCCTCCTCAGTCGTTCGTCCTGAGGTTTCTACCATTTTTTTCCCCATTAAAGGGTTTTTTGGGGAGTTTTTCCTTCTCTGTTATGATGGTCTGAGGTCAGAGGGATGGTGCCTGCTGTAAAGCCCTCTGAGGGCAGACTGTGATTTTTGATAATAGGCTTTATGAACAAAACTGAATTGAGTATCTGGGCATCATACTGAACCCTAAACCCCCCTGTATTTATTCATTCATTCATCGGCTGTAACTTTTTTGTCCTTTTAAAGACAAAAAAATCTCTGAAAAAAAATGAGCATGACAGACAACTGGCCCTGATGTCCCCAAGTCCTACAGATGCCCCTGATCACGCAGTGATCTGTCACACAGGCTGTGACGTCATGTTTCACTCACACACACACACACAGTTATTATCACTGCCCTCAGCTGATCAATGAACTGATTCACTCACGTTCAATAATCACATGGTGCTCTGACGTCACGGTAACAAGCCCCGCCCCCTTACACAGGTAACACACACGGTGCTGATATGACTGCATGACGTAATGCAACTAGTGTATGTGTGTGTGTGTCCGGGCCTGTCGATCGATCTGCCTTCATCAGAGTCCGCGCGATCTGACCGCTGATGACGTCATCGCCAGGACCGGATGACTGACAGACCTATGATCAGTGAGTGTGTGTGTGTGTGTGTGTGTGTGTGTGTGTGTGTGTGTGTGTGTGTGTGTGTGTGTAAGAGAAACACAGCTGCAGAGACCGTCACGAGCCGCGGATCGATCACAGCTCTGATCGGTCGATAAGCTGTCAGACTCACCTGCCTCCGGTGGCTCGCTCCGGTGTCCGCTCGGTTCTGCTCCTCCGTTACAGAGCGGCGGACCGATCCTCCTCCGCTCCTCCGGCCGGACTGATGCTGACAGAGAGGAGGAGGAGGGAGACGGTCTCCTCGGAGCCGCTCGGCTCCACTCGGAGAACTTCGGCCGATCGGCGCTGAAGCTTCAGTGAACACATGAACAAAACAATTATTAATTTTGATGAAAACAACATCAGGATTTTTTGATTTATTACTATCACTGTCAGTGGTGTCGTTACGTCTCCTTTATATACATATACATACTATATACATATA
>NW_024617439.1:0-1388 GCF_008729295.1 Plectropomus leopardus | reverse complement strand
ATACATATAAATATTTATAAAATAAAAAATAAAGTCATTATACAGCACATGGATACCGTAACTCTTGAATAAGTTGCAGACGGACCAGAGGCGCAAAACAAAGAAGACAAATATCAACAAGAAATATTAAACAACAAAAGTAAAAAAGGCAAAAGAGCATAAAAAGCATAAAACAAGTTTATAAGAAATTACAACGATAAAATGCGATAAAAATAACTAGGAGGTGGAATAATTTAAGACCCCCCCCCCCCCCAAAAAAAAAAACGCACACAAAAAAAAACAAGATGCTAAAAGAAAACAGACGTTTGAATACTCTTTGATGATGATGATGATGAAGATGATGGTGATGATGATGATGAAGATGTGTGTGCGTCAGTCACTAATGAGATTCAGCAGCAGTAAAATCTGCTTCATCAGCATCTGATCGTCCTCCGTCTCTCCTTTGATGATGATCAGGCGGCGAGGAGTGGCGGCGGCGGGAACCCGCTCGTGTCCACCACCAAAGGGAAGACCTTATTAACCAAAACTGTTATTGATCTCACATCGAAGCCACAAACTCTTGACCGCCCAAACTCTTCCTCGCGCCATGCTCGCCAATTAGCTCCATCTCAAAACAGAGCCAATTAGCTCTTGTGCCTAATTAGCAGGAACACGACCCCATCAGGCCCACGCTAAACTCTGCGATTAGAGCTACAGATCGCTGCGCCGCCGGCTGAACGGCGCCGCTCTCTGATTCTACGTTTTTTATTTAACCGGTTAAATATTCAGTAATTTGTGAACGCCCAGCACACACACACTCGGACAGCGTGTGTGTGTTCGTGCATGCAGGTGAAATACACACAAACTGACAGTAAATCTGATCTGATGTTTGATATCCTGCAGTGTCGACACTTGATTTACTGACGGCGTGCACACGTGTGTCACATTTACAGGGAATATTTCCTTTTCTTTTTTTTCTGGCATCTTTTTAATGTGCAACATCCATTTTAACAAAAACAGTCTCCGTTTATGAATTAACCCTTTGATTCCTGAGCAGATTGGCTTGATTTCTTTCAAAAACATGGGGAGAGGAAGAGGGCGATGAGCAACTTAACAAAAAAAGACCCAAAACAAAAGCAGGACTTTGTGGAAAAGTCACGGGTAAATTAACTGAAAAAAAGCAACGAAAAAAAGGAGAAAAACAAACAGAATTTGATCTGAAAATCAGCTAGAGGGGAACTTTAATTATGTTATTATCAAAAATGTCCAGAAAACTATATTAATAATTATCTTCATTATATATTTAAAGTTATGTTACAGAAAAAAAAGTTCCCCTCTAGCTGATTTTCAGAACAAATTCTGTTTGGTTTTTTTTTTTTTTTTTTTTTTTTTTTTTTTTTTTTTTTTTT
>NW_024617438.1:0-2208 GCF_008729295.1 Plectropomus leopardus | reverse complement strand
AGTGTATACAATTTTTCTGCAGGTGTAATGTTACACAAAGTTGCACTTCATCTCTTTTATGTTGAGAAGGTGAGGACGGAGGTGAGAATGCCATGAGATTACATAAAGTCTTGTCAATTGTTAATAAAAGTTATAATTAGGAGTGCTTTCTTTCATGCAAAAAATCTTTCTGCTGACACAAAAGGATCCTCGTCAGTCGTGTTATAACATGACTGCATTAAGGTATCGAACAAAGTTTACATAGCATAGTTTAATGTTTTTGCTTTCATGCTCAGCATTACAGTTTAATTGGTTGGCCATGACATGCGATTTGCAAAATTCCGACATTTACAAAATCACCTGAAGGCAGCAGCGTCAAGAGGCAGACAGCATGCCAAACGTCATCCGAAATGTATCAATATAAAGCCACCTCGGTTATGGACAAATATATTCATCGCTACGATAACACTTGAATCTCTCATTGATTGAGCAACGAACCCACGGTGCAAGATAAATGTTCCAACAAAACACAGGCGAGCGTTTATGATTCGCTTGCCACTTAACTGCCAGCTGCAACCGTTATCTTTAATCATGTAGCAAACACTCGACAGTAGCTTCTGTAAGGTGAAAAATGTGGAATTCTGGTAAATTAAGTTGTGCTGGATGGATAATATATAAGCCGGATTTATGATAAGACCCTGAAGGTTTCTTAATGACGTTAATCATCTGCCAGTTATGTTCTTTCATCAATAAGCGAGCCAAACTTTTATTTTCAGCTTTTTACCAGTGCAGTTTGGCCTAACGAAAAAAGGGTCATGTTTCAGGTCGTATATGAACCTGCCCCAGCCCCCGCATCCCTATACATCCTCCTCACTTCAGCAGTCGCTTAACAGGTTGTGGACTTAACGTTGTATTATCTCAGAATAAACTGCCTACTTCATTTGTTGAGCTGCAACATGCTAATGGCTACTTAATGCTATGCTAGGTTAACATTAAAGTAACGTTAGCATGGCTTATCAAACGCTAGCTAAAATAGCATTACCTTGACTCCACGGAGAATTCTGACTCTGTCCTCGTCGTCCACACCGAAGGACACTTTCCTCGTCGTACTCTCTCCCGAGCCCATACCTCCTGGTGTTAAGTAACAGCTTTGCTAATGAGCTTGCGTCGTATAAGTTAATGTTACTAACACGGATTGATGTTTGTGTCCTGCCCAATGACAGAACGTGTGACAGATGGGATGTGGGTTGCCAGGTTCACGTTAAACCATCCCTCTTCCACAGATTTGTGTAAAACTCGAAGCATGGTTTGCCGTGATTGTATAGATACAATGGAGGAAGTAACTTGAATAATTGACAACACATTTTTTTTCTGCACAACTTTTTCTGCATGTGTTTGTGCATTAATGAATATTGGATTGGATTGGATATTTTTTGGATCGCCGTTAATTACCTATTTACAGCCCAATCTGGCAACCCTATTTTCATACAATAAAGCACCTTATACCAGTGAACTAAATCATACACCACACATGCAATACAAACTTTCATATGTGCACATTCATTATCAGGTTATTTATAGCATAAACACAAGCATGTCCTATATTCAACTGAAATGCCAGTGTTTTTTGCAGCTTTTATAAAGAAAATGAAAGGAAAACACAACATTCAAGAGACACACACTTCACTTTTAATAAATAGATAAATGGAAACATGATGTGAGATGATGAGATAAATGACAAAAATATTTCACAAAGTTAATTTGTTAAGGTTATGTTTCACCACCTAATCACAAAGAAAAAGTCAAACAAACAAATCATCTTATGATGTAGTGGAGAATTTGATATGTGGAAGTCAAAGACAAAACTTCTGAACTGTGTGATTTAACAGATACTAAACAGGCAAATTTCTGAGCAAGCATAAACAATGCAGCCCCAAACAAAGACTTTAATAATAACTAGACAGCGGACCAAAAATGGCGCCTATTCATTCCAATAGAGTTGCTCACCTGGCACATATGCCGAAAAAAAAAGAGTTCTAACTTTCGGTTTTACTCACACAGTATGCAACCTGAATATGTGAAGTAGTGTTACTCCTGCTGCCCCTGGCTGAGAGTTCCTGCTTGCCTTGTAGACTTAACATTGTGATGAAGTCACAGATTTTAAATCACTTTTCTCAACCCGAGAAACGTTTTACAAATATAAAACCACCATGGCTCAAAAATGAATTA
>NW_024617437.1:0-3756 GCF_008729295.1 Plectropomus leopardus | reverse complement strand
TTCATGTTTTGTGTTTGCATGTAAGTTATGTGTATATTCAGCTGTTACCAACATAAATCTTCTGAAACAATTCGAGGTCCACTATCACTATTACTACTAATATTATTAGTAGTAATAGTGATAGTGGTAGTAGAATTGGTTGTAATTATTTTATTTTTTAACAGCTGAATATACACATAACTTACATGCAAACACAAAACATGAAACTTCTTGTTGATTCATTTCCTGTTATAGATAACTCAAACACAAACATCCCACTGTACCTGTCTATATCTGAACAGTAGAGGAAACCAGCTCTGTCACGATGTACTTTCCAGAAAATCAAAGTAGGCTAAGCTTTTCAGTGTTGATTAACTAACATATGGCTTATAAAGCAGCTACAGGTCAGCTGTCATTAGCTACCGTTCACTAGTTACCGGTCACATCCCCCTACCGTGAAAGTTTCCATGTGTTTGCTGTTTTACCGCATCGTACCGGAGCCGTGATGCTTGCTCTGCAGCAGAGTAACCGAAACATAGTTGATGCTTATTTCAGTGGTAACAAACTCATTAGGTTGAAATAATCGTTAATCTCTGCAGTAATCCACGGACACCATGCGGGCTGCCATGTTGACACTGACCCAGAGTGCATTTCTGTGCCTACAGGTGACCTCGTTTTTAGTGTGAGTATTAGTTTGTGATCACAGAGTGTGCGTTTATTTTATACCAGGCAACAAACTTGGGAAATTTGAGCGACTCGGGCAACAATGTTAACTAACAACATGACACAATCGGATTTTTTTTTGGTAAAATGTGAGAAAACTACAATTGATAGCCGGAAATGACGGCAAGTCGAGGCAGAAGTGACGTCAATGATGTTTTGTTGACATTTGTTTGTGAAAGACAAAAACAGTGGACACACTCTGGCTTGTGTATTTTCGGAAACCAACTAAGGGACCTCTGGGCAGACTGCAGACCGTGATTGTGACATACCTGTGTGTATTTAACGAACTCCGGTTAAGATTGGACTTTTAGACGAAGACGAAAGAAGATTTTACCCCGGCAGATGGACCGACCAAGTCGGGAACAAAACAAACCGTTTCACCCGGACTGCATGACTGGCTGAATCATTCACAGGCTAACCTGCCACCACATCGTTGAGTTAGGGCTGTAATATAAAACGACGGTAACTAACATATATATTTATATCTGCTGAATATTCGTGTTCTTAACTCTAAACTGCCACTGAGTATATTTCGTGTTGCCATGGCAGTGTAGGGTTACACGAGCGCTCTCCGACGGACTAGCAAGTTAGCAGGCTAGTGCTAACTGTAGCTAACGTTACCCTTATCTGAACTACTTGAGTTGCTGAGTGGCTAGCTCCAGTATGTAGCTGAGGTTACAAGACTGCTTTCTTTCACACGGTGTTTTACTACAAGCAGCTCGTCAGTTGGGAGTGACCTTAAGAATGTGAAGCACAATGGCGAACTTTGAAGCTTACCAGCAGTATCAGAGAATAGAGGACTTTGAGGAGGACTCGCCACCAGGGGAGGAGGATTTACCGGTGCATGTGCCCGAAGGCCTGAAAGGTAAACATGTCATTACGACTGAAGTATAAATTATCTGTATTATAACTAACTGCACATTAGGAGTATTGTACCTATTAAATACTTAAATACTTTGGTAGTCTGAAGGAAAGCATGGAATTGGGTCAAAGTGCTAATGCTTTTATTTATTTTACAGACTCATGGCACCATATCAAGAACCTGGATAACTTCTTCAAAAGGATATCCTTTTAAGCTGCAGCTAAAGGTCCCATGATGTAAAAAGTCAGATTTCCATGTTTATTATAAAGCAGGTATAGGTGCTGTTTAAATACTGTGAAAGAATCAAAATGCTCACTCCACAGAGAAATGTACACAGTCTGTGTTCAGAATTTGTGTCTTTAAATGATCTGTCTGGATTTCCATGAAGTTGCGATGTCACAAATATAATCTCTAGTCTGTTTCAAAGTTGAAACATAAACACTCTAAGGGTGTGTTCGTAAATCCCATCTGATGCTCTAGCCTATTATGAGAGAACTGTTTTTCAAAGAAACGGTGCGTTTAATTTCTACATGAATCAATGAACTGTTCTGTTCATCTCACAGTCACTCGGTTAAGCTTTCTGCTGCTCCATCCACCCAGGCGGAGTTCCCAGAGTCCACTCTGCCACTCCAAAAGTGCAGTACTCTGGATAACTGAATGTATGTTTCAACAGCGCTCTGAACTTACAGACAGTCCAGTTTGTGCCAGAGTGCGCTCAGGTACTCAAGATGAGTATTTCCAAACACATCCCATAGAGGTCCATTTGAATTTGGAATGTTTTACAGTGTATGTGAATGACATCAGCTGACAGGAAGTAAACAGGAACCCAAGCTGTTGCCAGTGAAACCATCTATAAAGTCAAGTCAAACTTTATTTGTAGAGCACATTTAAAAACAACAGCAGTTGATCAAAGTGCTTAAGAGTTATGAAATACAAAACCAGACAAATACAGAAGCAAACAACAAAAGGGAATACGAGAAAGTACAAATAATACATCAAATTGCAGGGCAACAAAGGACGAGGCACAACAGAAGATTAACCAATTTACGTTATTAGGCTCGAATCAGTCGTACGCCAGTGTAAAGAGGTTCGTCTTCAGTAGTGTCATAAAGGTTTCTAACCTCGCACAGTTTTTGTAAAGGTTAACTGTTCCAGAGCTTCAGGACAGCCACTGCAAAGGCTCAGTTGTCGCTTGTTTTGTGCCTGCTTTTGGGAACATCCAGGAGCATCAGTTGACCTCAGTGCTCTAAGTGAAGTAAGAGGCTACAGTAAAGACAGAGAGTGCTGCTACAGAACCGTTACAGTCATTCCTCCGGCTGCAATGACAGTGCACAGATATCGAGAGAGTAGATTTTGAAGACCCGGAAACACTGGCCAATCAGAGCAGAGTGGGCTTCTTCTGGAGGTAGAAACCCAAAATACAGCTATGAACGTGAATGAGCAGAATATGGGACCTTTAAATAGCAGGTCTGTCAAAGTGTGCTGTCATTGTATATGTCACTGGCATCATGCCATGCTGACACACAGACTTATTAAGATGCTCAGGAGTCATATTTTGCGATGTTTACTTCTTGACTGCCTGTGTTTAGTGTTACAGCAGGGATCAATGTGAAAGTGAATTTTCTAGGGAACCTTGAGTGTGTTGACTTGACAATTATTTATGCTTAATCCAGGTGACTGTCCAAGTATAAATTCATGTTTAATGTTATTTCAGATTTTCCTTAACCAGCCTTTTCACATCTATCATTTTCATCAAAAGAACGGCTTTGCTTGTATGATGTTGTCAGAGTTCTTTGAACTTGTGTAAGTATTAAGTGGTACAAATTACTGAGTTCTAAATACACAATGAGATACAGTGATTTACTTGTAATCAGAAGCATGATGTTGGGTTTGCAGTTCTCTAGCAGGGTACTTGTTGTCAGGAAGACTTTGACCTTATGGTAATTCTTCATGTTGTTATGACAGTTAAGTGAGCCACAGGCTTAAGTATGAACAAGTTCAGCCAGATGATGTCAACAGCAGCTTTACCTAGAAGCTAATGGGAAATACTTTCCCCTCACTTAACTTTTCCATTATTGCTTTATTTACTATTTACCAAATCACTTTTATCATTATCACTTACTTAGTATTTCAGCAATATAACTGTAGCCATAATCACTCGCCATGCCAAGTTGTCAACTTAAATACTTAAA
>NW_024617436.1:0-6739 GCF_008729295.1 Plectropomus leopardus | reverse complement strand
CCATAAGTGAAAAACTGGTGTTTAAGGATGCCATTTTCCCACATACTTCAGAAGTATACATACATAATGCTGTCAAAAAATTAGTTTTTGAGATAATAGACAGCACATTTTTTAATCATTTCGTCATGAACCTTGAAGATTTATTCAGCAAGAATTTATGGTATATGTTTACAGCAGCGTTTACAGTCAAACATTTCAATGCACTGTAGGCTCAGGTTTTGATGAATCAAAAATCTGTGTAGTTTGTTTGTGTCGTACAGTCTGAAGATGTCCTGCAGCAAATTTGGTTTCAACTGAGCAAAAAATGTGGGGGGACATAGGTTTAACTAGTTTTAAAATTTTTGATAATAATATTGTGATCGACCTCATAATTTGTACCACAGTGTAATGTACAAAAGTTTCTTAACAGTCAGGCCTACATTTTTTTGGTGTAATTAGGGCTTGAGGACCCTCTCGGAATGCAAGGAATTTTTTTTTTTCTCCCAAGAATCGCATTTTTGGAGGTCTGAACATGCTCAGAAACTCATGAAAGTTGGTATGCTAGTCCGGCCTGGTGAAAAATTTCGTATTTTGGTGGTTTCAGAAACGGGCATGGCAAAATGGCTCCACAGCACCTGTGTATCCCCAATGGCTGGTTTTAGCTACAATCACATAATACGGCACACGTATGTATCACAAAAAAGTCGTTTGGACCCACGCCCTAAACCCAAGAGGAAGTCACCATTTTGAATTTTGTGCTGATTTTTGGTGATTTCCACCCTCGTACTTTTGCTATCTTGTCTTACAGGATTCAACTGGTCAACTTCAGAATTGGTGTTTCCATTCTCAACCCCTTGGTGATAAAAAGTTATATATGGTCCGCGCAAAACTTTCACGGTTTTCCCGTTATGTGGCGTACAATTTTGATGTCTCGCCATAAAACAGGAAATTATTGTAACTTTGGTGTACATTTCCGATCTGCCTAAAACTTCATAGGTTTGAGAAGGGTCCCTCTCTGAACACATGTATATAACAGTATTCACTGGTCATAATTGCACATTGGATTTACATGATATTTAGAAGGTTTGTATAACAAACGATGTACACAAAGATTACATGGCATTTGCCTCTATTTGACTGCCACCTGGAGGCCACTGGAAGTACTACACCAAATAGCTCATTCCAGGTTCCAAACACTGCATATATTATCCAACTTTCACAGAAATGAACGACCTCTTTAGGTGGAGTCCAACCAGTACCCCGACATACATGGGGGTGCGAGGGCCCGTTCATTGCTGCTTCCAGCTTTAATTATTAATGATTTGTTATGAATTTTTGGTGATGGCTGTAGCACCACCATCAGGATTTCTGGCTTAACTAAACTTTTCCCAATATTGATGAGTGCTTCTCTATTGCAAGAAAGTCTTGCTTCAGCAGAAGGGGCCATGGAGTTGAGAAAATATAGAAATGTTATCTTATCTTATAAACAATCAAAAGTGGAAACAATTCATTGCTAGTTCCATGGAAAAGTCTTTAAAAACTTATTTTTATTTTAAAGACTTATTTACATTACACAATGAACTCTCATGAACTCATGCTTTTACTGAATGTATGTGTTTGTATGTCCAGATTGTTCTTGTGACCAAATGTATGCAGCAGGTCAAATTATGGAGGGGTTTTCAGTTTGATAAAATGACCATTCATTTGTGTCTATGAAAATTTGAATAATTTTGTAAATGACTTTTCAAGTCTGTAAATTAAAATTCAATAAACACATATTTTTTTAAATGCCTCCAGCAAAACTCCAGTCACTGTGAGATCATAGTGGAAAGACCTGTTGTTTCAGCAGTTATTCATAAGCAATTAACAGTGGAAACAATTCAAGTTCAGTTCCACAGAAACGCTCTGATCATGGGAACCTGTTTAACCTTACCCAGCATGTTTTTTTTTCTATGCTTGTAATTAAATCCACCCTCTATTTATTTTTATTGCATATTTTGGTTGTTATTTCTCATAAACCTTATGGCTTTTCACGGCTTTTATTGTTTTGACTACTGTTTTATTAATATCTCTTTCATATTTCTTTTATTTGTTTAAAATCTCTGGCTTATCTGCAATTTTTTCCAGTTATGGTGTCCATGTACTGTATAATGAATTTTTTTAAGAAATGTATTGTGTTTTTTGTATTTATGAATAAATAAAGAAATAAAGAAACATAGTATAGACTTTAAAATGTATCATATTTTTATATTTATAAATATGTATATTTCAGCACTGTCCTGTCAGATGTCATCTATTACAGAGCATTTGATTCTCAACGTATTCATGTTAAATAGATGAGGTTAAAAAAGTGACTGACCCGGGATCGGTTCATCTTTCCGAGCATTGTAGAGCATTCCCAGGGCGAAGGGCCGACCCAGGGCAGCAACAACCATTCTATCTGAGGCCATTTCTCCAACCTGTTGAGAAATGTCAAGAACATGGCGTTCAACGCTTCATTTACTGTAAATGAAGTACAAATGTTGATAGTTTAAAACTTTGCAAGTCAACTCTCAGACACAGCAACACTGACAGTCTCAGAAATGCAGTATTTCTCAGTAGAAACTATTCTGAGTTGAGTAAAAGTCTAACTGTGGTTTTGTCTCTGTCTCCGTCCCTCCAGTTTGTCCTCACTTGTTAAAGTTGCGCAGATCAGCTGAGTTGTGTGCCAGTCTTCTTGACTTCCAGCCGGAGCTTCCAGTCTGATGATCTGTGATTGTGTGAGACAACTTAAATCCTGCCAAAAAATCTCCTCAACTGACTCCTCCCATCGCCTGCCTCAACATGACTGACAACAACCGTCTCCAAATGTACCGGGGCCGAGGTCCAAGGGCCCAGGCCTGGCATCAGAATATTATTTTGCTCCATGAAGAAAAAAATTAATGAGACAAGCAGCAAGTCAAACTTGCTGACGTGCTGACTCCACTCCTTATGCCAACATCCTGCTTTTTAAAGCCAGGCGTGTTATAACAAAACAACATTAAATCAAATAATTCAAGTTACTACCATTGGATGCCTCCGTGCACCAGTAAAGTATCTGTTACAGGTTATCACAATGACTGCGAAAACACGGACGCTTCAAACACAGAAGACGTCCATATTCAGCACAGTTTGCAGATAAGGTCACATTAAGACGAAAACAGCCCGACTAAAAACAATAGCCCTGTCTTTGCTTTTTTTTTTTTTTTTTAAAAAAACCAGCATTAATATGATAACATTGTTTTATGAGGTGACATGACCTTGACCTATGAGCACCAGTTCATTCTTGAGTCCAAGTGGACGTTTGTGCCAAAGTTGTGGAAATTCCCTCAACACGAGTGAGCATCACCTTTGAACACAAAAAAAATGCCAAATTTGTAAAACTTTCCTCAAGGTTTTCTTGAGGTATTGAGTTCACGAGAATGAGACAGACAAGGTCACGGGTACTTGACTTTAGAACCATGACCACCAAAATCAGTTCACTATTTTGAGTCTAAGTGGACGTTTGTGCCACATTTGAGATTCCGTTACGGCCATTATCAGATATTGTGTTCACGAGAATTAGATGGATTTATAATAATAAACACTTATAATTATAGTTATAAAAAGGTTCCCATGATCAGAGCGTTTCTGTGGAACTGAACTTGAATTGTTCCCACGGTTAATTGCTTATGAATAACTGCTGAAAAAACAGGTCTTTCCACTATGATCTCACAGTGACGGGACAGATTTGCTGGAGGCATTTCACAGAAAGAACTTTACTCGGGCCAGCTACTTAAATTATAGGTGTTGAAGAAGTTCAAATTTCTAAGCTACAGTCGTCACAACACAATATTGTGAGCACACAGCGAAGCAAGCAATGGCGACCGCCTTTTTAAAACAACATTCAGTCAGCAGCTAGTTCGATAGATAAAGATTAAGAAATATGTAAATAAATACACAATACACAGACAAATTAATTTTTGTACCTTAAAGCTGGACACAATTGTGAGCAAAGGCAGTAATCGTTCACATGTAGACGTACTCAGTTTGTGTCTAAACGCCTGGTCCAGGTGGCTTCACGAGGCTAACTGCGCTAGCAGCTAGGCTAGCTGGGACCGCCAGGTTTCGCTTGTACATGAATTGTGTTGATGTTATATTTCAGAGCTTGAAGTACTGCTGGTACAGTATATCCTCACGGCAGAAATGACAGAGAACGATGATCCTATCAACAGTTCCATCTTAGCGTTTTAAATGTACACAGCTCAATATCGATTACGCCTGACGTTTTTACTGCTTATTTCCTTTGTCACATAGAAACACTGTCCTTCTAGCGACCCCTTGCACTTTTGTATTACTTGACTTTAGCCGTCCTGGTTCAAATGCACCTGTGGTGAAATACAAAAACTGAAAACTAAGTACACCTAATAACAACAGACAAACAAAAAATACACACATACCTGCTGTAACATTTACCTATCTAAAGGGCACATGTGAAACCTCTTAGTGCCAAAAATCTTTCTCTTCTTTTTCAACATCATATGAACATTTGTCGGATGAGATAGACCTCACCAGACCTTTTGGTATATATGAACATTTCTCAGGGACATGTATGTCACCAACCATAATGTTTCAGTTCCTGTTTTTGTGTTATGACCTATGTTCTTTCTATGTATTTAGCAGCCACAGCAAGCAGTGACATATATTGACAAATGAGGAGTTTGCCACAAAAATCTATAATAACTGATGAACTTTCACCAGTTGGCCTATCCCAACATTGATGTAGAAGTAAACAAGAATAAATTGAATTTTACAGATATGGGCAATAAGCCATTATCTGATGCCATACTTTGATAGAACACTACAGACCCTCTATTGAGAAAAAAAAAAATCAAAAAACAGTGCGTTCCATATTTCCCCATGTTTTAGCTGCATTATCTTAGCACCAGCAAACACGTTGAGCAAAACATTCCACTGTATTCTGTATAGTCCTTAAGCCACCATTAGCCACCATCCGTAGCTAATGGGATTATGTGTACTGCGGGATAGAGTATCCTGTATGGGATGCCAAGTGCTCTGAGTGACTTCTTGGCCTCCAAAAACTCATGTCGCCTTTTTTCCACTGAAGGTGAAAAATCTTCAAAGAAGTGTATGCGGCTCCCAGAGATGGGGATTTCCCCCATTTGCCGTGCCCTTTGTGTGATCAGCTGCTTATCCGCATAATTGTGTAGACAAATGTAAACAATCCTGGGTCTGGCTGACTCCGTTCACAGGTGTGCAGGGCTACGATGACATCGGTCCGTCTTGATCAGGTCGTTTTTTACCGAGAGATCCAGGACTCTTGGCAGCCATGTCTCAAAGAAGTCTTTGGCATTGTCGCCTTCTGTGTGACCTGTTCTCCTGGTCGTCCAGCCCAACCGCGCCTCGGTGTACTCAAGTTTAGCTAGCAGCTGCGTCCGTGGTCCTCTGTAATGGAGTTTCTTTGTTCGGTGTTCTCCATCTTTCTCTCAACGGCTTTCAAATTTTCGCACACTGAGTTCACTGATTTAGCAATCTGGTCAAGTTTTGCATCCAGACTGGAGCTGAGTTTGGTAAAAACTCCTTCACTTATCTTCGTGACCAAGCTGTCGATTTCTTCGCGTTCCGTCATTTTGTCGAGTCCAGAGGCCTTTTGCTCCGACTGAGGTTTGCGAGTTTTAGGTGGCAAAGTCCGTCTATTTCCAGGTGTTTTTGCCCATAGGTCAGGCAAAGACATGTCTTTTCTGGTCGTACTGTTCCGACTGTATAAAGCTATCTCTGAAATGTTCAAAAACTTGTTGGTCTGGGAGCTCCACTCTGACGCTCCTACTCTCTCCTTATCACGTGACCCCTCATCTCCCTCATCTTAGCAGTTTTTAATTGTAAATGTTTCATTCATGGAGTCAAGCAGAATAGTGGCGTCTGCCTCCATCATGTTACAAAGACACTGTGACGCTCAATGACGCAGCGGGTCAAAGGGCACCATGAAACATATTTAGATAGATAAAAAAATATTCTTACATACATACATATAAACATGCACACATACGGTATAGTGTTTTTGTACGCAGTAAGCTCCACAGACGTATTCATCACGATGGTCTGTGATATTCCCTCGTAATAACACACTCAAAAGCCTAAATTTTTGTCTTTTGTCCTCCTTTTTATCACCTGGAATTAACCTGTGAAAACGTGAATAAAAAGTTATATACATGTTAACTATCTTGATGGATTAATATTGCGCTATGAAAAGTTCCTACAATGAAGACTAATTGATGTTTCTCTCTCTCTGTCTCCCTCTCACACCTCCTGTCAGTATTGGACATTGAAACTCCTGATCAACTGTAAGGTAACACACATCAAACTGACATTTCATTGGTTTACCATTAGAGTGATCTCAGAGTAACATTAATTTTATAATAATTAGCAGATATAAACTAAAATGGCTATTTCATAATGTCTTTAAAATACAGTTTAGTTGTTGAAAAACATGTTTTGAAATTAGTGGCTGGGTATTAGGTAGTACAGTTATTACTACAAATCAATAGTATTACGACAAATCTGTAATATCTCTCTCTCTATATATATTTATATATGTATTTATATATATCATTTTGTTTGTTTCTTTCTTTTTTTCAGATGGCACTGAGAAAATTAATGTTAACTCGCCCTGATACTCCTTATGCTAAGCCTTATTCAAAGTGGATTTTTTTTAGTTATATTTTATGAGATGTGAAGAAATGTT
>NW_024617435.1:0-3814 GCF_008729295.1 Plectropomus leopardus | reverse complement strand
AAAAAATGCTCTTTTTGATGAAACTAGCCTCTATTCAAGTTCAGATAGTTCAGATCTGGGAAGCATACAGTATTTTCGTTTTGGTATAAAATTTGACAAAAATTTCAACACATTCTCATTCCTGGATTTCCAAATCTACATTTTAGATATCCTTCTACTTCTGCTGCTTACCTTTGCTTACCATGTACATGGGATGATGCAGCATGTGGTTGTGTAATATGGTGGATGGTTAGTCAGTGCATACTATACTGCTGCAAAAGATTCCTATTTAAGTTGGAGCCTGACACCAACATTACTGACAAAGCGGCAGTATTTGCAACACGTTCTCATCCCAACTCTTCACATGTTGCCGCTTTGTTAGTCCACATATTTTGTAGAAATCTGTCCCCATGTCGTGGAGATATCCTGAATAAAGTGTTGGACGAAAGCAAAAACAGAGACAGACTGACCAAATTTCCAACCAACCTCACAAACTGCCCACCTCAATCGGTACAATAACATGTCATGACAGGGATGTGTAATTGTCAGATAACACCAAAATCAATTGGATTTCATTTGTGCTAACTCCATTTAATATGTGATCAATACTTTCTATTAGAGAGGCAGAGCTGAAATAACACTCCTGTTTGGATATGCACAGCGTGTCTGTTATGATCTACTCGGACTGCAGTATTGACCTCAGGCTGGCTAACTTAAATGGCAACAATCAAGACATTTATCAATATGGATTTTCTGGTCACATCTCTGACAGCAGATACAATTAGAGGAGCCAATCCCATCAAATCACACAAACAGATTGGTGTTTGAGGAATGGCTGATTTGCTGTACATTTTCCATGACAATAAATACCTCAGAATTTTAAGGACGGATATTTGAAAAGCTTCTCTTAACTGTTTCCATGAAGGATCTTTTACCTGTAACAGATAAAACACATCTCAATGCCAAGATATTTTGGAGCGGGCTGAAAGGCTGTGGCAGATGACCCTCGATTTTTTAAGCAGAAAAATGAGCCTTTTATTGAATGAGCATCAGCAGCTTCTTCCCACTTTATCACAGCTGACAGCTCGTGGCTGCTTCATGATAAAGGAGCTGCCGCCCCATGCCAGCTCTGCGTGTGTTACCACTGACCTCTGTGTTCCTTCACCTCCTTCTCTGAGGCAACCTGCCAGACGTAGCCAAGAGGAATGACAGCGTCCTGCAGGTCATCACCGGACAAGGTGGGAACTCAGAGAGAGATGGCAGTGCCGTGTTGGCAAAGTGTATTACACAAATCTAAGCACTCAATATCTGTTTTGGTTTACAAATCTAATAAACAATGTGTCTGGATTCAGTGACATGATTACAAAACTTCACCTCACATCAGTGCTTGCAGGCCTCTTTTGAAGACTTCAAATTCAAAATGTTGCCATATTGGTGCAGCTTTTGTTTTTTAAAGCAACTAACTCTGCCATCCTCTCATCATCCCACTCCCGCACCTCTGCTGAAAGAAAAATCTCTTTCATGTTGAGGACACCAGCCACCTGGGCTCTGCAGTAAATTACCAACACATTCTCATTCCAACTCGTCACATTTTGCTTCTGTTTACATTCCGGGATGGCGCTACTGTAATGTTGATGCACATTGGGGGATGGTGCTGCACGTTCTTATAATTAGGCAACAACAGCTCATGGCAAGCCACACAAGCATGTCAACAAACGTAAATGCTGGCACAGATGATTAGCTTTAGGCAATAAGTGCATGGATGGTCAGGGTGAGGAAGAATATGCTAAGGTGTAGAAAAAAACCCCCATCACATTCAGACGGGAAGTAAAGTGGGACCCCTCCGACTGTACTCAATTGACGCTACCCATGCAAGTCTCAGGCGAATGCGCCCACCGCCGGTGTACGATAACACTGTGACCAGTTTTCAGCTGACGCAGTTGTGCAGCATCCCCAAGTGCACACGAAAGGTGCCTTTTGCCGTCCCGCATTTATGCCAAGAGCACTGACAAAGCAACACTATTTTTCAAAGTCAGAATAAGAATGGGCTGAATCTACACACACCTGTGTGACACTGCATTGGTAAGTTCACAAACATTATATTATATTAATCAAGCTGTCATAATGCTTATTACTAATGCAATTTGACTTGTGGTAATTACAAATGACAGTTCAGCCAGTTTGCATAAAACCAAACCAGTTTAAGCTTGTGCAGTGTACTGGAAAGCGGAAATCGACCAACTTTATTGTATACCAAGTGCCCTAGGAAATGGGTGACTTCAAACATGCATCTGTTATATGGGTACCTTATGATAACTTTCTTTTAATGCATCCTGACTGGACCTGCTGCTAATTGGCTGCTCTGTGTGCAGGATTCCTGAAACTCTTCCAATCAGGCTAGTTTGCAGCAGAGGAGCGTCCACTCAGCAGGATGCACTCATTAGAATCGGAGCAGCTGCTGTTGTCAGCCATTTAGGTTCTAGTGTGATTAGTGTTCTGCCTTTGAGGACTTATGACTTTGTGACTGTGCAGAGCTCATGCTGGGCCTCTTCCTGCACCTGCCTCTGTTTGGTATTTTGATGATACACAGCTGCACTGCTCAGACCAGCACAACAATATCCCAAAACTGTGTCCTGGACTAAAACCATGTCACGCTGATGAAGCTGGGTGGAGTTCACTCAGGTGGAATATGGACAACTTAGCAGATACAGCAGAGTTTTATTTTCAGGATATTATCGGGATTTGTGAAGCACTGTTGTAATATTTTCATTGGCAGGGCACCTGACAAGAATTGCTGCTCCACAGACCTCGGATCGGTCTGATCCAATATTCAGCTTAACTTGATATATAGGTAAGAACACTGTGACTTGTCTCTAAATAGAACATTAACTTGAGACAGTTTTAGAATTGGCATAAAATTGAACAGACTACAGTCAAGAACACATTCCAGACAGGTTTTATTCAACTCTTTATTGCTTTTCCCCCAGAAGATTTACTGTTTATCACTGTTCTGATGTAGAACAAAGCACGCTCCCATTTTATCAAAGAGAGGATTCCCGCTTTTTCATGCTGTGCAGCCACTGAAAATGTCTAAGCATGCCTCGATGATTCAGAACACTGCAAAATATAAAGTGCAGACTGATGTGGTAGATTATTTAGATAATCAGGGCTGGTCAGAGACAAGAAGTTCTTTGACATTATAAAAACTAAGCACAACTTTATCTAAAGTGTGAAAATGTGCTAAGTGTGAGTGATGTCCATGGAGAACCTCACCCTTCACACAGTCATGCTAAACTTGAACAAGATAAATGGATGGGTGTATTTTTGCATTAGAAATCACATTTGAGGCAATACAGTCCATTTACATTCTAAAGTCATCAAAAAGGCGGCTCCCACTTTCTCAGTGATCAGTAAAGCCACTTTTCACAGAGGTATAATTACCCACCTGATGGCACCTAGCCAGGCAGTATGATACATGGATGGGTGGCATAAGTCCATATCGTGGCAGGATGGCACTTGTCTGTTGTGCTTGTGCTGTGGCTGCACTGATACTGTACCCCCCGCTTGCCCCGATCATGGTCTTGGTCCTGGTTGCGGTGATGCTGTTATCATGCCTTTGGACACCTCCCTATCAATCAATATATGCATGAGACTCTTTTAAACACCCACAATATCATTATAGAGTGCATTTGGTAATTTCACACTTATCGTTATTGTAATATGACATGCATCTGTTTCCACTATTGCTGTGCCTCTCTCCCCCTCCCTCCTCTCTCTTTCTCTTTCCTTTTTGCCGCAATTGTATATCATTTGTTATTTACGACATCGATTGCAC
>NW_024617434.1:0-1002 GCF_008729295.1 Plectropomus leopardus | reverse complement strand
CACAAATTTTGAAAAACCTTCATGATTTATGCAAATTTTACACATTTTTACACTGTTGTTAAAATTGCATTACATTTGATGAAGACTTGTTTAGGACTCAAAATTAAAAGTTTAGACTTGCAAAACTTGAGCGCAAAGGCGTGAGACAAACCTTTTACTTGGAAAACACTGACTTTCACCTCTGTCTTGTCCTGATTATAGGATAGTAATTTAAAAGAATACTGTGTTTGTTTTCCTTTTCAAAGAGCAGTTACATTTGCTTGTAAATTAATTAATTTATTTGACCTATCTTTACAAAATCTTTCTAGTCTAAGTACACTGACGTTTAGTAGACTACTTTATACTTCTACTCTGCCATATTTCGGAGGCAAATATCCTATTTTTACTGATGTTTAATATAAATAACATATTCAGATTATTAATACTAAATAAATAAATAAATGAGGTATAATTCAGTATTAAGCTATACTTAGCAATATATTAAAAAGTACATATACTGTATTAGCTTTGCCGTTATCAGATGCAACATCAGTGATACAAATACCTTGATAATACTAATGTCGTTGCATGTAATAGAATATAGGCCTATTGTTGTTGTTATTATTAGATGGGCCATTCTGAAAACCGTATTTGTTTTGTACATTAAATATATTTTGATGCTTATGTAATACTCTAATCTAATACTAATAATCTAATACTTATGTACTTTTACTATTCTTGTAAAAAAGTAGGACATAATGTTCCCAAACATAACACAGATTTAAACACGGTATTAACATCTTCTGTTAAGTAAATAGTCCAGAAACTAAATCGGCCCCTCAAGGTTACTAATCCAAGCAGACGTGTTATTCTAATGCAGGTGATAAACTCTAATTAATCTCTTTTATAGATTTGCGATACAATACGATACGATACGATGCGATACGATACAATGCGATGCGATGCGATACGATATGATACGATACGAGATGATAAGATACGTTATTGTCCCTGTAGGGGAAA
>NW_024617433.1:0-1574 GCF_008729295.1 Plectropomus leopardus | reverse complement strand
GAAAATATCATATACATACATGTAAATGGAAAAATCAAAGACCTTCATTAATATCTTTTAAAAATGAACTAAAAACCTTATTTTCCTCTCTAGTACTTTTAGCTAAAAAAAATGGACCAATACAAGAACTTTGCAACAACCTGTCACAACTTTTAATGCCTTAACTGACTGTAATGGATATGTCTTCATGTGTTAAAGTGTCCTTAAGCAGCACTTTTATGTGTTTGAACTGTGAATGAAATGGGAAGAAGGACTGTCTCGTGGCAAAAGATGGCCTGCCTGCATTATTTAGTTATTTATTTTATTATCTATTTTATGTTATTTTCTAATATGTCATGGTTAATATATATAATTTTATTTGCCTTGCACTTGTTTATGTTTCTGTAAGAAGTCATAGCGAAGATTCTTACTGGAATTTGTAATTATTGTCAAGTTCAATAAAGTTGTGAAAAAAAATACATCCAAGATTCAAGATTCAATCAAGATTCAAAGTGTTTATTGTCATATGCACAGTATGGAAACATGCTTCCCTGTACAATGAAATTCTTACTTTGCTGTCCACAGAATGCCTGACGTGTAGAAAATATAAAAGAAATATGAAATAGAAATTTAGAAATTTACAATAGAAAGTAGAAAGAACAGTGCAAATAAAACAGTACAGTGCAAATTCGAACAGTGCAATTGTGCATGTGCAAACGGAATAATAAACTCCAATGTAAACTCCACTCTTAATAGTAAAATCCATGGTTACTACATATGAATGGTGTACACAGACCTACTGTATGTTCTGTTAAAAGTTGTAATAACAGATTCACTGAAGACTCGAGAGCATTTTTTTCTCCATCATCAAAATGTTTTTGGCGAATTTTGCGTTTTTATTTATTTTTCTTATTTTGTATTCCCTTTGTTAGCCACTACATCTAGATCTAGCCTACTTTATATTATTTTTTTAAGTTTTTTTTTTTTTTTTTTTTTTTTTTTTTTGCTTTTTTTCAAACTTATGTCTTTTTCTGTGGTTTCTTCCACTTTTTCTATCTGTGTATCTATCTATCTACAATTCTACAATTTCATTTAGCAGACGCTTTTATCCAAAGCGACGTACAACACAAGCAAGAATTTAGACTTAAGGAAAAAAACCCTTAGTAAGTGCAAAAAGTGCTTCAGGTGTGATTGGTTACATTAGTTTTTGAAACCAAAGCAATAACCAGTATAATAACCAGTATCTGTCTGTCTATCTATCTATCTATCTATCTATCTATCTATGATAGACTGCAATGAAATAAAACCAGACAATAACAACAACATAGTTAAAATGGAAATGAAATACCCAACAGTAATATTAAAAAAAGATGATAAGACATGTTAGAAATAAAATGATGAGCTTGCATTAATATGAAGCTTAAAAAAATATGAGTTTTGAGAAGTTCTTTATGTACGTATAATGTAAACGTAAACGTATAATTTGTCAGTGTTTTGCATACTATATAAAAGTTTAAAAAACAACAACACACTAACATTTTAGTGTAGTGTATTTCTGTCTATTGGACTAAACTACAGGTTTTAACAATAGACTG
>NW_024617432.1:0-2385 GCF_008729295.1 Plectropomus leopardus | reverse complement strand
ATATCTTGGATTCATGTTGATGTGCATTTGTAGTCATATTTTGATTTTGATTTTTCAGAAAAATAATTTGGCAGCTCCCCCGAATAACTTAAAGAACCTCTCAGGGGTTGCCGCCCCACTTTTGAAAATCCAGGATTTTTAAATATAAACTGAGACAAAGATTAATTTCACCTGCAGAAATGAAATGATTTTTTAACAGTTAATAGATGATATAAATGTTGTAAACCAGAGTTAATGCTCCACCATGTTGATCCAGAGATGTTTTTATATTTATAGCAATATAAAGTGGACTTTATCTTGCAGTCACAGTTTGGTTCGTGTGTCGTGGTGTCTCCGGATGGCTGGTCTGAAAATGAAACCCTGCATCATTTATTTATTGATTCAATATTTTGGAGTTTCAGAGTGATGAGGCTCACTTTTCCAATGAGCCCATATTTGGACATTTTAAACAACAGCGGGCACGGCTGTATAACGTTTCCAGACGTAAAAAAAATGATCTTTGACTGTATCATTTTTTTATCTGCTGTTCATTGTTGATACAGCTACCCTCCCTTCCTCCTCTGTGGAGCTGTTTTACATATTCAGTGACATCTGCCACCAAACGTTTCCACCAGCAAACGCTGATTGTTCCTGCCCTCCAGCATCGCTGAAATAATAGCAGAGCACGGGTCACCACTCGAGTCAATATTTGCTCATGGAAAGCGCCTTCTGGGCCGTTTGTGTTTATTGGAGACGGATAGTGATGTTAGAATTCATAATGGAGGTGAAAACTCATCAGGATTATCCAAGTTTTACAAAATATTGTGTTTGAACTTAAACTGAGTTTTTGGTCCTCAAATGAAAAGCAGTATTAGTGAGTACAAGGCCTGACATCACGCCTGAATACCACAAGAACAGTGGATCCCAACTGCTTTGGCCACGGGGTCCACATTTATGGACCTCATTAGCTCGAGGTCCACTTCCAAGATGAAATACCACAAATTCAATTTTATTTCACAAAATGTAAACAGCACGTGGGCTTAGACACTGAAATAAAGTAAAATGCAAGAATAAAGTGAAATTACTTAAAAATTAGCCAATAAAAAGTACTGCAACCGAAAAAGTGCATATTATTGCTTCATGACCAGCGACGCTGCAAAGGCACAATTTTTTGAAAAAAAAGGTTGGCATGATAATTGAGGCCCTCAACAAAATCTGCAGGTCTGTACTTCAAAAAAGTGTGGTTTTTTTTTTTACAAATTTGACGCATTAAAAGTCGCTTGTGGTCCATTCAGAAAGGACCCGCGACCCTCTTTTGGCCCATCAGTTGGAAACATTCTGCGAATAAAGTAAAATTTCCTTTACTGCCAAGTGTTACGTTGAAAGGTGGCCACAGAAATGTTCTTTTCATTTTACAAAATAAGCACCAAACTCCAACAGAGCTGTTTTATTGTGTTATTTTATTCAGTGTTTTAATATAATGATCACTGATAAGATTAATTAATTAAAAAGTGTCAGCATGGGAGGAACTCTTACTTTGTAAAACCTCAGGGAGCTATTTGTATTTATTTTTTAATTTAAATTTTTACTTGACTTTACAAAAAAAAGTTGCTGCCGACTTTATCATGTGTATGATGTTGAACATTTCACTTGTGATTAAACATTTGCTGAAGGCATTTAAACACAGTTTAGTGTTGGAGTTTGTTTTATTCCAAATTCTAAATATTCACATAAAGATTTTTATTTTAAATGCATATCTTTTCCAAATGTCCGTTATCGGCCTCATTAATTAAAAATAATTGGTATCAGTCGACCCTCAGACGATAAACAATTTTATTGTGTATGGTGATAAAAAATACCCACAATACACAGATTGAGGTGAATTAACATTGTCAGGATATTCGTGAACATCGCGCTGTGCAGAGAGAGACAGCTGTGTGACCGACAAGAAAAGAGAAAACTTGATAAATGAAGCCAAACTAAGTGAGGCGCTCAGAACGTCAGAAATAAGATTAAATAAATATGTCACTTTTAAATACTAACAGTTATGTACGCATGTTCTTATACTGCAGCAGAGGCAGCACGTTAAAAATCTGTCTCTCGGATTATTTGCTCGCTGTTTTCAGTTGTCAGTACAAACTTGTAAAAACATGCTCCCAAAAGTTTTTATGAGCCATAAAAGTGATGCTGAATCATTTTCACGGCACTGAAAGAAATGTCGCCCCCCTGAATCATTCCCAAAGGTGACAGTGAAAATTCCCAGAATTCCCCGGGAGGCTAATCCCGTAGTTTTGGTGGAAGTGGGGATCCTCCCTGCAGCCATGATGCCACAGTGTTTCCAGAGGAATGTTACTGCCATTGTCGACCAGGATGACTCCCACTGGGAAGACCGCCCCCCACCCACAC
>NW_024617431.1:0-6432 GCF_008729295.1 Plectropomus leopardus | reverse complement strand
TGCCAAGCTGCTGTGACAACTAAATTTCCCTCCGGGGATCAATAAAGTCGTCTAAGTCTAAGTCTAAGTCTAAGTCTTATCACATGGCCAGAAGTATGTGGACAGCTGAATGCTCCAGAGCTGCACTGAGTATATTTACTCACTGCATTTATCTGACAGCTGCAGTCACTTTAAAGATTCAGATTTTTGCATAAAAAACATTTCATTTCATTTGTTATGAAAAGAATAATTCAGGTTATACAGGTACTGCTGACATGATGATTAATGATGATTTATTAATCAATCAATCGATTTCCAGAAAATCAGTTGCCAACTATTTTGATCATTTAAATCTTTTCAATATAAGTTTTTTTCTTCTTTTCACAATTTGGGCGTTTTGCGGTCTGAGTACTTTTACTTTAAAAAAGGACCTAAATACTTCATCCACCACTGTCACAAGGTGTCCACATATTATTGGCCGTAAAATATCTGGTTAGCCCCTCGAGAGCGTCCGCTTACTTTCGGCCACATAAAGTTAAACACTGAACAACATTTCAGCCTTAGTTTTCAAAATAAAATGTGAAACTTATTGAAAACAACAAACATCTTTATTGCTGGAAATATGAAAACAAGTTTTCTTCTTTGAATAAAGTCAAATTAAAGGTCAGATTTCATTTCATGTTTCTCTAAAAACAGATTCATTAAATGTTACTCTATTTTTTAATAAAATGTTTATTAATTACATTCATTTTTTTCTTCTAATCAAGAATTCTTTTGAACTCTTCAGTCTTCACATATAAATAATCAATTTTCCTTTATTAAAAAAAAAACAAGTCCCAAGTTTTCTAAACGCTCTTCTTTGTTTGTTGTTGTTTTGTTTTTCCAGGAAGTCAAATCAGCCAATGAGGTAACAAAGACTCACCTGTCTCCAGGTAAGGTCCTTTCACCTCAAACTGCTTCTAACTTTAGAAAAAGCTTCTCTGACAAAACCTTTCAAAGTCAAAATAAACTTTTTCTAACTTCCTGGAAAGTCTGAGTAATTTTGGAAACACACTGATGATGTCACTTCCAAACTGACCAATCACAGCTCCCTCATGTTGCTGCTGCCTTCTCATTGGCAGTTTCAAAGGAATCCTTGCTGTCTTTGCTCTTCATGGCCATCTTCTCCGCCTTCTTCATGGCACGTTTCTTCGACCGCCTCATCAGGCAACACTTCACTGTCACCGCGACGACCACCAACAGCACCACCAGCGCCGCCACGGCAGCCAGCACCGGGATCAGGAAACCGGCTGCCGCCGCCTCATCCGCACACTTCGGCGAGCCCTCGTCGTGTTGTTTCCCGTTCTGGTCAGAGCAGACGCACCTGAAGGAGCCCTCCGTGTTCAGGCAGGCGTGCCGGCAGGGCCTGCCGCCGCTGCACTCGTCTATGTCCACACAGAGTCCAGAGGCATCTTTCTGGAAGCCGCGGTTACACGGCACACAGACAGCTGTGAAGTTTGGGTGGGAGTCGTCGGGCAGGCGCCACTGGGCGGGATGGCCCGTACAGCGAAGCTCCACCTGGACGTTGGACCAGCACTCGACCTGGATCCTGCTGCTGTTTTTGTAGTCCGGACTGATGGACCGGATCCTGATGTCAGAGGGGGATGGACACGAGCCCGATCCCCGCCCTGCCTCCCAACCGAGATCAAGATCCTGTCCCGGCAGCTCAGGAACTGGTGCAGGAGTCAGGTCATGTCCTGGTTTTGGCCCCAGGGTCGGAAGTTTAGGTTCAGGTTGTGGTGGTTCTGAAATAGCTGGTTCTGGTTCTGGAGTAGCTGGTTCTGGAGTTGCTGGTTCTGGAGTTGCTGGTTCTGGAGTTGCTGGTTGTGGTCTTAGTTCTGGTTTTGATGGTCCTGGTGGAGCGGGGTTAACGTGGGTCTTACAAATGAACTGGAAACTGTTCTTGCAGGTGACGGCGATCAGACCCCAGCTGGTCACCACGGTCCCATCCAGCCGCCCCCTCAGCGCGGCGCAGCGGTCGGTGGTGCAGGTGTGCTGTGGCTCCTCCACCCAGCGGCTCACCTGCGAGTCCTCACCACCGTCCTCCGTCCACTTGAACCCTCTCAGCGGCAGCGTGGGAACCACACACTCGTTCTTGACCTTCCGGAGCCCGACCCAGAAGGTGAACTGGCTGTGATGCAGAGCTGCCGCCGACTCCGAGACAACCCCGAGGACAGCCGTGACCTCCTGCTCGGTGGCGAGGGCGGTGAGGATGCCGGGCGAACACTCCTGCAGGGCCTGGTCGAAGCTGACGCCGGTGAGGTGGACCGTGTAGTACGGTGAGGAAGCCAGGCCAGCTGAGATGCTTCTGAACAGGAACCAAAGGTAAATCCAGCAGAACTTAGATGCCATCTTCTTCTCTGACAATGACGACGATGACGACGATGATGATTTCAGTCTGTGAAAAACAAACATCTCTTTGGGATCAGCTGTGAAAATGTGAATCCTCTGGCAGGCTGTTTAGGAAATATTATATACAAGTGTACAGAAAGAGAAATAAAACTTTAAACATGAAGAAATGAAACCTGAATAAACAGATGAAAGTCAGAAAACAGTGTTACAGTTTGAAAAATGGAATGGTCCTTAAATGAACATTAGAACATAAAGAGCCAAACCTTAAACATATAGAGTGAAAGAGAATATTGTCTTTCAGTTTCTGAACAGTATCAGATGTCCCTTTATCAGTAACCAAGTACAGTGTTGTTATTCCTCAAGTTATCCAGTTTTGGAATCTGGAATCCAGTTGGTTGGGTCTAAATTCGGGGTAATAAAAAAAGAAGTCTCGGAAGTAAATTCATTTTCACAGATTCACGTCTCTGTGTAAGACTCATCAATAGGATACAGCGCCATCTCTGTATATGTAACTTTATTTTGGTAAGGAGGGGGTCATAGTCAATCTTTCCTAAAGTATTAATACCCTTGGGTAATGAAACATCGAAGTATTTTAGTGCAGTCTGGCGCCATTTTAATTTAAATGTTTCTTGTAACTGTTTTGTCAGAGTAAAACTAAAACCAACCAACTTACAGAGTCGAAGGCCTTCTCCGCGTCCAAACTGACCGGCAGAACAGCTTCTGTTCTTAATTATGTTGTCATGTGTTTGTCTCTGCCAGATAAAACCTGTCTGCTCAGTGTGGATAAGCAGGGAAGGACCTCCTCAATTCCTCTGGCTACCATAATTTAGCTTTTTGATCTTTGATCAGGGATGGCAAATTTAAGCTCTTTAGCAATTTTTGTGCTTCTTGTTCATTTTTTTGTGTGAGGCTGTGAATATAATTGTTCATAAAAATAAAACAGAAATACAGTTTGTATTTCATTCTGTTCGTACGTCAGTGTTTTGGAGTCTGGGCCCCTTATCCTGTAAATAGTATTATCTGCTTGCTGTTTTTGTGTATGTCAGTATTACCTATTTTGCATTCTTGAATGTTACCACAATCCTTTTTAAAAATAAAAAAGTAGTCAGTCCTGGAATACACTGTAGGGGAATGAGAGTAGTGGATATAATCTCGTTTTGAGGGACTGAAGTCTCTCTAAAGGGCTATTATACCCGTGTCTGTCATATATATTTAAGTTTTCTTTTGTAGAGAGGTCTGGGCAGTTTCTTTTGAGGAATCCGGTTTGTGATTGAGTCGTCATGACAATGCCAGTGGAGTCAGTCACTGAATTAAACTTTTTTTTATAAAAACTCATATCGCTACCTGGAGGGGCATAGACATGAAGTATTGTTACTTTGATACCTTGTATATTTCCTGAAATAAGTAAAAATCTTCCTTCTATGTCCTTTATTTCTGAAAGTAATTCAAAGGTAACCCTTTGTGAAAAAAAATAGCTACTCCTGTTGTATGGTCGATACACACACACACACACACACACATATATATATGAAATATAGTGCAATAAAGATGATGTACAAAGTAAGAAATGTTTAAAGCAGAAGACAGGGAGGAGAGGAGGAGGAGGAGAGGAGGAGGAGAGGAAAGGAAAGGAGGAAGCTTCCTGTCTGAAGGATCTTTATCACTTTAATTGTGTTTATGTTCAAAATGAAACAAATTGGATGTGTCTTACCGTCCTGCTGTCTCTGACTCCTCCAGCGTCTCTCCTCCTCCTCTTTCTTCTCTTCCTTCAGTTTCTCCTTTTCTCCCAGTTTTTACCTCTGGTTGTTACTCCTCCTGTTTTCAGTAGTGATGTTACGCTCAAGTCCGTCTGCTTGACACAGATTTGATCTTTTGAAGCGTCACTAAGCAGAGTTTGGAAATCACGTGACTGCTCCTTTCTCCTCCTCTCTCCTCCTGCTGTCCTCCTGCTGTCCTCCTGCTGTCCTCTGGCTCTCCTCTCGTCTTCAGGGTTCCTCAGTCTCTGTTCAGCAGCTCCTCCTGGTTTCTCCTCCACAGTAGCGCCACTGGCGGACTGACTGCCGGCCTCTCCCCCCGGCCCCCGGCCCCCGGCCCCGGACAGGAAGTGTGCTGTGTCTTGATATGGCGAGCTGGTTTCCTCCAGAGGAACGCCGCCGCTGTCGCTCCCTCACAGAAACAAGAGTCCAGATTGGTTTTATGTTTAGACCAAATCTGAGTCTGACTGCAGCGATCCTGCAGAGTTCACAGTCACTCTGCTCTGTGATTGGCTGAGAGGTAAATGATGTCACCTGTCGGATGGTCCAATAGGAATATTTCATTAAATATCATCAAGATCAACACGAGGCTCAAAAATGACACGAAGTTTGAGTTTGCCTCCGCGAATCTCCAGCCAGCAGGGAACGTTCCCGCGACGCTGACTAATGTTCCCTACAAGTTACAATAATGTTTTAGAGAAAACATTTGCATCTAACGTTCAAAGAACGTTTTAAAGATGTTTTTCGCTTCAAATAATGTTCCTGTGAGGTTAAATGCTGACTAAGACGTAACGTTTGATCTGAAACTCTCTGAGGATGTTTTGGTGATGGTGAGAGGTGACGGATCAGAATGTTCTTCTATAAAATGTTCCCACAACGTTACATGAGAACAAAGGACATGTTACTGAAGACTGAGACTATGCAACATTTTTTAAATGAAAATACAATAATACTAATAATAATACATTTTATTTATAGGCACCTTTCTGGACACTCAAGGTCACCTTATATCATAAAAAACAAACACAGAGTTTAAGAAACAAATAAGAACACCAGTAAAATACGATTTTAAAAGATTTCATTGGTGGTGGTCAGATGGTGTACGCGACTCCAAACATGAGTTTTGAGTTTGGATTTGAAATGTGGGAGCGAGTCAGCATACGGGGGTCAGGTGTGAAAGAGCTCCAGAGCTGAGCGGCAGAGCGGCCGAACGCTCCAGTGATACGGCGAGCGGGGGGACGCCGAGGTGGATGGAGAAGGTCAGAGAGACGGAGGGGCGGGGTTTATGGCTTTGAAGGTGAGGAGAAGTACTTTGTGATGGGGAGCCGCTGGAGCTGTCGAAGACTGGGCGTGATGTGGTGGTAATCTGTTATGTTAACAATAAAACAACCATTTTTAACATTTTGACAACATTCGTAGAGAACGTTACCCGAACTTCAGGAAGAATGTTCTGGGAACTCAAACAAAAGTTGCAGCTCAAAGCGTAATTAAAACATTGCTCTGTACCATTTGTGGCGTCCTCAGAAGGTTTTCGGAGGCAGGAGCTGCTGAGCGGGTGGACGGTTGGTGTGCTGCTGCCAGCACTGAGCTTTTATTTTGAAGTGGTGTTTGTGTTGATATGTTTTCTGTATTTGGTTCTGAGACGCTGAACATGCGATCACGTATCGAACGTTTGACCTCGAACCAGCGACTGCAGCAGCTGAAACCCCTGCTTTCATGGAAGTGTTTGCCTTTAACATGGGCCTCAAATTCCTGGAAACATCCTGGAAAGTTACTGATAAAAATGTGTCTGAACCCTTTTCAAATATACAGAGAGAGCCTGGAGAAGAAACGCTGCTCCTACATGTGGAGGAGAGTCAGCGTCTGATCCTGCCGATCTGATCCGGACACTGCTGGTCTGATCCGGATCCTCCCGATCTGATCCGGACACTGCTGGTCTGATCCGGATCCTCCAGATCTGATCCGGATGCTGCTGGTCTGATCCGGATACTGCTGGTCTGATCTGGATCCTGCTGGATCAGCAGGTGACAGCAGACAGAGTTTAATTCGAGAGTTTTCTGAATGAAGTTTGGTTAAAACTTTGATTTCCGAAATCCAGGAAACACTGGACCCTCTAGACATTACAGAGGGACTTGAGGAGGTTAAAGAGGTCCTTGAAGACGGTCCTGGAGCCTTGAGATCATTTATGTTACCTGAAGGGTTTCCAGGAGTCCTTGAGATTCACACATATACTCTCTCACACACACACACACACACACACACACACACAGATACACACACACTCACACACACACACACACACACACAC
>NW_024617430.1:0-1564 GCF_008729295.1 Plectropomus leopardus | reverse complement strand
TTATTGGAGGAGGAGGAGGAGGAGGAGGAGTGTGTCTCCCTCTGCTGGATCACAGACTCAACTGTCACTCCTCTGATTTAAACTGATTTCTCCTCGATGGTTCAGATTGAAGCTGCAGTTATTTGCTGTTTATGTTTATTTGTTGTTTATGTTTATTTGTTTTTTTAGAGACACGAGACGTTCGAGTCCTGGTCCAAGTTTTCATGGTCCACACTGGAAACCTGTTTATGTCTTTGTATTTATTTATTTAGTGTTTTTACTTCAGTGTTTTCTAGTTTTATGTGCATATTTATATTTGCAGCATACTGTAGTTTTATATTTGTTTTGCTTTATCGCTTTTTCCAAACTTTTTTTTACTGCTGCAATACTTTACCTTCAGGAGAAATACAACTCTGTCTTTTCTTTTCTTTTTTTCTCTTTCTTTTCTTGTCATTTCTTTTCTTTTCTTTTCTTTTCTTTTCATTTCTTTTCTTCGCTGACATGTAAACTTTTGTATTTCCCCGTCAGACGATTCCTCCGGACCAGGAGCTGCTGGTCTGGTACGGAAACTCTCACAACACCTTCCTGGGAATTCCTGGAATTCCAGGAGGAGACGAAGAACAGAGCAAGAAGAACAAGACCGGTAACCATTACTGCTGATTGATTATTGATTATTGATGTGAGGATTTCTGCTCAGATCAGACTGTAGGTCACCAAACAGCTCATTTTCAGATCATTCCTCATCATCTTATACTTTTTTTTTTTTAAGTTTGTGGGACATTTTTTTCCAGGTTGCTCATTATGTTTTTCTGTGTTTTTGGAAAAAAAAAACAGATTTTTGGAGGTTTCAGAGGTTAAAGTTTAATTTAAAAGCTCTGAAGAAAGCTGATCTGGATCCAGGTGTTAAAGGGTTAATTTGTCATCAGTCTGATTGATCTCTCCTCCTTCTCTCAGACGACTTCCACACCTGCGACGGCTCCTCCTCCTCCTCCTCCTCCTCCTCCTCCTCTTCCTCCTCCTCCAGTCTGGGCCGCATGCGCTGCGTCATCTGTCACCGCGGCTTCAACTCGCGCAGCAACCTGCGCTCGCACATGCGCATTCACACGCTGGACAAACCCTTCGTCTGCCGCTTCTGCAACCGCCGCTTCAGCCAGTCGTCCACGCTGAGGAACCACGTCCGGCTGCACACCGGCGAGCGCCCCTACAAGTGCCACGTCTGCCAGTCCGCGTACTCGCAGCTGGCCGGCCTGCGGGCGCACCAGAAGAGCGCGCGCCACCGGCCCACCGGGGACACCGGCGCCGCGGGGGGAGGCGTGGTGGTGCACGCCGCCCACTCCCCGCCTCCTCACCCGCCGCAGCTGACCGCCATGCCTCACCCGGCGTCTCTGGTGCACCACATACCTACCATGGTGCTGTGAGGGGAGGCACGCGCGCGCGCGCGCGCACACACACACACACACACACACACATCACTTCAAAATAAGCTGAAACATGTGGACAGACTTGCAGACAGGTGTGTCTCCATCACAGAGGAACATGTTACCCAGGTAACCAGAATCAGCCCAACTCCGTTTGAGCGTCGGCA
>NW_024617429.1:0-1679 GCF_008729295.1 Plectropomus leopardus | reverse complement strand
ATATGAAAAAAATGACTACAGGTCATAATAAATGCTGGTGTAAAATTCGGCCATGCATCAGTAGTTTCTGGTGCGTACAAGATTTATTTAAAAAAAAATGTAATTCTAAAAAAAAAAATCACAATATTTTCCAGCGTTTTTTCATGCAGTAATTTTTCACTTTTAGCATTCTGATGTGAATACAGACACTGATTAAAATATTGTTTTACTGTTTTTGATTACACAGCTTTGCTTTCTAGTTTCATGGATTATTGTAAACTGCTCAAAAAAACACTGATGATTACATCTATAGAATATAACCTTGACGTGACATGAACTACGCTAAAAGCTTCTCTCAGCAGTATTAATGAAGCATATAAGTATGTGAGAGCTAATAATAATAGAGATGACCCAAATACAAGAAAAACTATTCAAACATGACAACATGTTACTATAATCAACTAATATCAGCAAACGATTTTACGTTGATGCCAAACTAACTGATTTTATCTGATGATTAAAATAAAACTGTGGAGTTACACTGAGCAATAAAGCCTCACAGATACTTTATGTCCTTTGTCTTTAACACTTTAACGTCACTAAATATAACCCAGCATACAAACGCAGAGACAATAGACTCACATTTTCTTCACTCTCACATAAAGCATCTTTTTCAAGGTTCCCTTCAGTTTGCTTCTGATGTGATTAACTCGGCTCGGGTGGAAACTGTTGCACATAAAGTAGGAACAGAAAAATAATGTTTTGTTTTCTTAATTTTTTTACCATTTGAGTGACACATTGCTAAATGTCAGTTAGTGTCTCTAATAATTGAAGCACAGTGTTTTTAACAATCCTGAAATGCTCAGATTCAACACGTGTGCATGGATGGAGCTCTAAAACGTTATTTTTAATGAGCCGAAATAATATTTTCCACCTTTTTGAAATAATAAGTGGAATAGATGCAGTCTCTATTATTGCTTAACTAAAACAAAGAATATGTGTTGGATAGGGCAGGACAGAGGGACTTGTTTGAGCTGTGAATTGAGATGTTTTTGTGCTGATGCATAATGACGAGAGCTGAATGTTCTGGAAGAAAGCAATAAAAGAAGAAATGAGGAAGAGACGGAGGGAATGAAAAGGTTATCTGGTGAGAGAAATGCCAACATTTATGGTCAGAGGACACAGTGATGTGTGGGGATGTCGCAGGCCTCGGTGCACATTAAGTGAGCTGTAAATGGCCACATGCACACGCGCGCACACACACACACACACACACACCTGTGAGGACATTATATTGACTCACCTTAATTCTCTGGAGACTGAAACCCGAAACTTTACTCATAACTGCCCACATGTAGTTATGTGAAGTCACGTGTGACAATGAAGAGATTTTGTGTGCACAGTGAATACCACACACACACACACACACACACACACACACACACACACACACACACACACACACACACACTTCTGATGGTAACTTGTGTCTGTGGTCGATGTTGATGCTCACTGAAAATAATGAAATCTGTTATGTTCTGGTGAAATGAAGTTTTTTTTTATTATAGGCAAAACAAAGTTATAGAATTATGCAGCTTTGCTTTCAAGATTCATACGAACTGTTATGTTGCTTTAAATTTAATTCCTTAAAATTTGAGTAAATTGGTTTTATGGCAGCGATCAACTTAACAAGACATGGC
>NW_024617428.1:0-3767 GCF_008729295.1 Plectropomus leopardus | reverse complement strand
TGTGTGTGTGTGTATATATATATATATATACATACAAATCTATGGACACATACAAGTACTAGATATCTCCTAATACAATACATGTATGTATTAACGATACAAAAAAGCTGATCTCTTTTTTTAATTTATTCATGTACACCATATGTATTTATACTCGTATTGCTTGGTTATTGAAAGTCTAGAGGCTTTATATTCATGGCTTGTACTGTAATGGTACTTTATTCGGGTATTTAAACACCGGTATGTACAGGTACAGGTGTGCAAGTCTGTCAGTAGCATAAAGTATGAGAGGAGACTGAAAAGACAGCGATGTGTTTGAGGGGCTCCAAAAACAAACGCTGGTGCTCTGGAAAAAAGGGGATGAAATCTTTAAAAAGGTTTTAAAAAAGGAAGAATTGAGGTTTCACACTGTAAGAGCGCTGCGTTTCATTTAGTGCTCACCTACACACCGGAGCAAATAACACAAACATTGTGCAGTTCATAAAAGAAACACTAAATCACGGAGCTGGATGGATGAAATATTCACCTGCCAGTCAAAAATAGTTCATGAATGTAACTATTTCTAATTCTGATTAAATGCGCTGTTTAAACAATCAGAAACACTTGCAGCTGTTTATTTAAGTAGAGCTAAAGATCTTTAAAATGGCTGCTCTACTGTCGTCTATATTTCAGACTAACACTAATGTACCACAATAAGGAGACGAGGCGCACAGAATCTGTGGCTTCTTTTAAGTCGCTTCTCAAAACTCACTTTCACAGACTTGCTTTTATGTGATGTCACCTTTATTTATTTACTTTTTTAAATTTTTTTTTATCTCCTTCTCTATTTGTTTTGCTGCTCTTAGTCTAATTATTTGTACCCTATCATTCTTATGGCCTGTTCTTACCATCTTTTCACATTTTGACTTATTTGCATCTATCTTCTATTTATCTGTTTTTATCATCTTATCTTTGTTTTATCCCCACTGATGTGATGTTGTCTTTTTTTATATTATTTTTATTTTCTTTTATTGCATTTATTCTTGCATTTTCTACAACTTTTTTTTTCATTTAGTGCTTAAACTGCCTTTTTGTGATCTGCTTGTTTCATTACTTTTCACTCTTTTTATTTGCTTTATTCTTGTTGACTTTTTGCGTTCACATTTCTCTGTTTGGCATGTGTGTTAATGTTTATTTTTTATTATTCCCTGAGTTGCTGCCTTTGCTTTGTCCGTCAAAGCACTTTGTAAACTGTTTTTAAAGGTGCTATATGAATAAGTTAACATTATTATTATTATTATTACCATGATGCACTGCCTCACGCCTGTAAAATGACAAGTTTCCGAAGTGTATTACTCAGCGTGCAGAACCTTGTTTATGTAGGAAGACTGAATGAGGGAGTAATTTATCTTCTGAATTTGAAATTCGTCATCTCCTGGTTCTGTTAGCAGCAGAGTACTATCTTCTCCCCCTGACTCGCCAGCGCTTTACTCCGTTACCTCTGTCACTCTTGTTTTCTCTCATCCTCCGCCTCTGGTTTACGGCGCCGTAAAGGCGACAAAAGTCCCACAGACTTTCTATTCCTCCTCCTCTCCGCTCTGCACAGCCTTTCTCATGAGGAGTGGGCTGTTCAAACAAAGTCGGGTTAATCACTCAAGTTATCACCCTGGGAAACGATGGGTGAGCAGTAAATCTGAATCTCTAAGAGAGATGACCTTCACTTCAGACACTGACAAACAGGTCATACGTCTTCACTGACTAATACACCGATATTCATTTATACGAATTATCTGAACGCCCAGCTGACCAAACAAGAAAACATCAGGCAACTCTTCTAACAACACTGGCAACACTCTTTTTCTTTTCACACTCTTAATTCAAAAAAAGGTCATCAAAAACACTAAAAAACGGCCCCTCGTGAGAGAAAGAAGCTTGTTTTTAGCGAGCAAGTTTTTTCACCCTTAGGCTGGTGGATCTCAAACTGAAAAAGGGGTTGTAAGGATTCATTTATCTGGTCATGAGACAAAACAACTCCACAAAAAAAGGGAAAAAGAAAAAAATGCTGGGTTTATTTCTTCCTCTGTCTTGTGAAAAATTGCAGTTTTAACAATTCCAATCAAACAACCAGAAAAGGAAAACTCACACATCGATTGAATTGAATTGTTTTTGCGTCCTTTGATGGGGAACTTAATATACTGCATAGTAAAGGCTCACAAGTAAAAAATATAAGACGCCATAAAGTATATAAACTTTATAGAGGTGACTAGTTTCAGTGTGTATTTGTATTAAACATCCAGTTTGCTGGAAACTTCCTCTAAACCATTTTTGTTTAGAATTCTTTATCAAATCAGAAAAATACTCCTCACGTTTCTGTGCTGTGTCTTATTTCACGCTGTCAGTGGTGACTGACTTTGACTCACTTCTGTTACAATTTTTCAGTTTTATGCAGCTTTCTTATCGTGTAGTTTCAATCCTTGAATCAGGGGCGTAATTAGCTGTTGTCTATGACTGTTTTATGACATACTATACTATGACTTTTTAATGAAATTTTTACATAAAATTTTTCATGATGTACTAATACTGCACACAGTTGAGCAACACCACTCACACAAACCACATGCAGAACTGCAGTACATCGTATTATTAGAACCAGTAGTGGCAATTTATTACGTTATTTATGATTAATTTTATACACACACACACACACACACACACACACACACACTGTATACAGCATAGTATAATAACTGCATTATCTTAAATGCTGCTGTTTCTGTATATGACAATTATGAAATTGAGAATATTAAGTCTTGATAGTTTTCTGAATTTCCTTGTGTTTAAACTGTTGGTTAAAAAAAGATGTTTAAAGACTTCACCTTAGACTCAGAAACTATTATGGACTCTTTTTTTGTTGTTTTTACTATTTCTGATACTTTATGGACAAATTATTTATCATCTAATACAGAAAGTATTTCGCTGATTAACTGATCTAGTTAAACTGATATAGTTTAGTATTAGTTGCATTGTTTAAATAAGTAAGTAAGTAAATTATATTTATATAGCACTTCTTACAGAGAGGACTCACAAAGTGCTTTACAAAGGATAAAATACAGAAATACAACAGAATACAGAATGCAATCAATAAGATACCAATTTAAACAGAAAACAGGACTGCATCAATAGTTCTATATGTGGTAAACTGTGAATGTTTTAAAGGTGCTATGGTTCAGGTTTTTGGGAGGACTAAATTTGAGCTACTAAATCTCATCAATAAACACATGCCAATAGAATTCAGTTCAGCGGTACAGTGTGTGAAACTGATTTATGGAAATAAAATATTGTTATGTATCTTTGAAAACTTTAAAGAGGGAGCATCGAGTTCTTGAATATTGTTGCAATTGTGTTGAAAACGGAGGTAAAGAAACTTACCATTTCTTTTTGAAAAGAAATTTTTAATTAATAAGATAACCATGTCAACAACTATATATAAACAATAGTTATTTTTCTTGCCCATACATTTCTGTTATAGGGCAGGTTAATTAAGTACTAATTTGATAAGTGGATCCTAATTAAAATTATTTAAATTGTGTAGAATTTGTCTGCTCTGACAAAACCACATCCAGTCGATTGAACTTGAAAGGGATAACAAAAATAGAAGAAGGCCGGTGGTTTGCTGTAGGGGGACAATTTTTAGCAGAGGCAGAAGGAAGAGGAGAGGAGCAGCAGCTGATCTGTTACTTACACCTGCACAGAATCATGATGTTAAAGGGTCTGTTTAACTTATATAT
>NW_024617427.1:0-7857 GCF_008729295.1 Plectropomus leopardus | reverse complement strand
ATAAGAAATTTGAAATGAAAATGCTGAGATTTCTTCGGCTATTATTTTTACACACACCACCAGACAAACAAATATCACATTTATAATTTATAAAGTGAATATAAAAGTCTGAAAGCTTTTTAACGTAAATTAATTTTGAAATAAGGAAAACGGCTTTAGAACGTTTCCGTTGATGCTAACGTTCATGCTAACACGGCTTACGAGGTTAAGGTGACTAATATTACAAACTGAGACCAAATCTCGCATCTGGTTTTCGATTAAACGTCTCAGAAACTTTAAATACAACTTAAAACCAACATTGTATGTTTAAAATATTTCCAAGGGGACGCTTCTTTTGTTTGCTAGCAGTGGAGCTCGCGGGTGTCACAGCTAACGTCACACTGCTAACGTAAGCTCATTTGTAAACACACGCGTCAAAGGCTCAGAATCGACCCGTTAACACGAAATACAGGCAACTTATTTTTTAAATGATTGATACTTGATAAAGATAATTAAATACTTCTAAAACGTACCTTTTTCCACTTTCGCTGTCAAATCAGTCCTACCTGCTACCCCTGCTGCTACGCCGGGGTTTGGTTTGTGCTATGCTCTTGCCGGCGTTTCCGGGGAAATGGACGATACCACCGCTTTATGGGGGGTGTAGAAAAGTCTTTGCATTCAAACATTTGTGTGTGTCTTTTCTAGAAACGTTACAAAATACGCCATATTTAAATATATTTATTTTTAACTCATTTAAATACAGTATATTATACTTAAATTGTTAGTGAACCACGCGAAGAACATGGCTAAATACAATGCTCACCCTGCTGGACCGACAAAGGTGAAACCGGCCTCTGATTAAAGGAACAATCCTTTATTTTTTGCATTCACATGTAACTCTCACGTGCTGTTCAGTGACTGCGCACACTGACAAGTAAAATCACCCGGTGTGACACATTGTTCATTATCAGCTTATATCAATGTCATGAATCAAAGTCTCTCTGAGAAACAGTGGCGGACTCAGACTAACTGAGGGGCAGGGGAGAAAAAAATAAAAATGGGCATCTCATGCAGCACCAGCACCTGCTGTGTTTTCTAGCATACAAGGTGGCCTACATTGCACTTCTTTACGTTTTCTTTATTTTAAGGCCATCCTTAAAGCGCACTTCATCACATTTTCTTCACCAGACAGGCACCTTAGAGAACATGTTATCATGTACCATAGGGGCATCATCCTGAGGTAAATCGGTTATTTTAAGGGACTGTTCTTTATTAATCAGTATAGGGGAATGGCTGGGGTGTAACTATATATTTATTTATTTTTTCATTTTCATTTTTAAGCCTCCCTACAAATATTTTTCCAAATATCCGTCCTTCACTCTGGGGAAATGCCTGATCCTCCCTCCAACCATAAATTAGTTGTTAGATTTAATAAACTTACCCTTTGATGTTTGAAAGTTAAAACTTATTAATGAAAATGTAAAAACAAAACAAAAAAAGCTCTTTAAATTAAATCATTTATTAACCATTTGAAACCAGGAGCCACTCTCCTTGTGCTGCTTTCAGAAGCCTTACACATGTATGTAAACCTTTGAAACCTGGGCAAAAAAAAAGAGGAAAAGGCAATGAGCAACTTGGTAAGAAATGTTCCATGAGTTGCAAGGAATAGACTTAGAAAATTATTTTAAACAGGGAAAAATGCTTGGGGGAAAAGGGAAAAATCTAGGGAAAAGCTATATTTGTAATTATCATAATTACATATTTCAAATTATGTTACACAATTATTATACATTTTTAAGCATATAACTAATTAGTAATTTTTGCATAATATCCTTGTGCTTTTTATTCATTTCTTGATAATGTTGGAGTAATTTCTTTTTTCGTTGTTCGTTGCTCACATTCATTCGGACCTTGTGGGAAACATTTGGACATAAGGCTGATGCAAATTAAAAAAAGTGCACTGCAGGAATTGAATGATGCCACCAGCAGCAACATGCCCAAGGAACTGGATGGAATTTTCATAGTAGCTGCTGATTTTAATCAACTCATCCTTCAACTCCAAAGATGCAGCAGACCAATAATAAAATGACCAATAATACCTTCTTCTTCTACATTCTTCTTCTACCCTCTTCTTCCCAAGTTTTGGAAATAAATCAAGCCAATTAGAGTTCAAATGGTTAATTTTAAATGAGACATAGCATTAAGTGATGCTGATGAAATATCACCATTTTAAGATCAAATTTGGTTATGTTTCTTTCTCACAGAAGCATTCATCCAACATGTGTACAAGGAGCAATTGGAAAATCCATAGATAATTTCTGTTTTCCAGTTTCTGACTATGATAAGCACTTTATTTTTGATGATTTTAAAAATCTGTGGTAAAATGAATACAAAATACCTTGCAGGCACTATGCATCAATATGACATTATGAAGACGTTGGAGTCTTACGTCCGAATGAAAATCTGATGGACGACATCTTAAATGTCTAACGACAGTGGAATTTCAAATTGTGAGGTCATTAACATGACATTTTGCAGACATTGGGTTTTGTTCTCCATACCTTACAACTAAATGTCATTATTCTACACCAAGTTGACGTTGACATTAGACATCTGGAAGCTTTTGGATTTTGGTTACTTAACACCACAATGTAAAACCAACAAAATATTAACGTCAGCTGTAACGTCAGTATTTTAAAACAAACTGACGTTGGCATTAGAAGATGTCTTGACATTGAATTTTGATAACCTGATGTCACAATCAAAATTCAACTGTTTGTGGCCAGCTGGTCTAAGTTTTCAAATTTGTATGCCCCTCCCCTAAGCCACAACAAAACAAAAAAACAACCCCACAACATTTTCGCCCCTCTCCTCATTATTACCAGACAGTCCCCTGGATAAATGTTGACCACAAACATTAACCTTGTACAAATCAATTTCAGTAATTTGTTGCACTGGAAAGAATGTGTCTTCAAAATAAATTACAAATCTGTGACATGAGCCTGTAATTGAAAGGAAACAGAAACCTCTGTCTTTACGGTTACAGCTTTATTTTGCCAGGAAATACATTATTCAACTTTAAAAAATATTTAAACAAGCAAAACGCCGCACATGAAAGTAGTCAAACCACTTTCCTCCCACTCCCCAACAACAACACAACGCTTGTTTTTTTTCTTGATGTAGTGGTGAACATTCAGCTGGTTTAGGTTGTGACTGATTGTGTTTATTTCAAGTTTTGTTGTTATACAAGGCTACAGGTAAGTCTGCCCACCTGTGCAGGCCGGGCTGATGGGCGGGTACAGGGTATCCAATGAGCAAAACACAGCAACCATGGCAACCAAAACCCACTTTCAACTCCTTAACAGGCAACTTAGGTATTTTTCAACCTGGACTGTGTTTTTTTTGTGTCTAAGTGACTAATGGAGACAAACTGGTGAAAGCGGCTGCAGTGTTAACCCTGCAAGCAATGGTCAATATACATCCACTACAAGTGTTTGTTTTTGACACTGACAGGCTCACACCGTGTCTGACAACATCATGGAGAGGATCCATACAGAAATGTGCCTTCATGTTAAAGGGTACGATCCTTTTGTTTAACTACAAAAAGCCCAGAAATCGTTATCGCCAAACTGAACAGACTCCATTTAAATAAACAGACATTCTAGCATGTATAGAACCAGCATATTTTCACATCTAACTGGGAGAATTAAGTTTATTTCAACCAAACCAGAGTTGGTGATTGATGGAACAGTGGAAAGACAACTCAAGACAGCTTTCTTGAGTTTTATATAGTTCCCGTTGACTTAAAATAGAGCATGATAGAATAGAGCGATAATGTTTTGGGGTTTTTTTTGTTTTCTAGTTTAAGAAAAAGGATCTTACATTTCACAAAAAGGTCTACCTCTGGAGATCCTTTCTGTAATGTTGTCAGACACGTATCATAACAATCTGAGCCTGTCAGTGGCAAAAAAACCCAAACTAACACTTTTACTGGGAGCACATTGAGGTTACAAACATGCACGAGGCGGTTATATTTCAGTCTGTTTCTCTGCTGCCAGCTTCAGCTCTCTCACTTAATATTAGACAACTTTTCGAAAGTTGCTGTTCCCACTTAGACATAAACATGTGAAAATAGGGTCCAGGTTGAAAAATACCAAAGCTACCCTTTAACTTATATTGAAGTTAAACCAGATGTCTCTGATTGTATGTCTGGAGAAAAAAAAGCTACAAAAATGTTTCAGCTTCACCAACTAATACTGATTATTGATTGGACAAAATGTAACACATTCAAATGCTGTTAAACATGGCTTAAAAAAGAGAAAATTCTAATACAAAAGGGCAATAAAATAAGACCAGTATATGTATTCCACATAACATTATTATGGAGGGAAATGACATCTTTGCATGCTGCAAATACTTAAAAGTTAAAATACATTTTCTGTGCAGTTTGTTTAAAGCTCTGGATTGAAATCTCGCACACAGTTTTTTACTGGTCAGTTACAGATTTGCTGAAAGAGAACAAGAAACACATCACCTGTAGCAAACCAGTCACTGTATTTGGGGATGTGAGATAGTATATACGCACATTGTTTTTCTTTAAATTTCTCAGGGAGGACCAAGTGAGTGGAGCGCGCTGCATTACAGCTGTTCAATAAGTTGTTGATCACAGAATGAAAAAAATGGAGTATTGACATTCAAAAAGTTCTAATTTACCAAAACTCATTTTAATGTACTCCATTTACTCGAAGATGTTTAAAAGTTTAAAAACAGGAGATTATCTGCAGAATACTAACTGAGCCAAGTCTGTGCATAGAGATAAACCTGCATAATGGGACAGACACAGAGAGTTTGTTTCATCTCAGGTGCAACAAGGCAGACAACAGAGAGAAAATAAAAAAAATAATAGCTTTATCGCATTCAGAAAAGAGCTGATGATAATAATAAAACAACTCTTTTGGCTTTGCAGGGTGTAAAATGTAAATGTGATTATAACCATTATGCTGGTCTTGCAGTCACAGAGAGTGAACAGCTGTTTCAGTATTTGGACAAACTGCAGGACTGAATCATTAATGTGGATTAAATGAAGTTAAAATGTTTATTTAAGGTCCAGTGTGTAGGATTTAGGGGGATATTGTGTGAGAAACAGAAAATGATATGTTTCCTTTATTGTATAATCACCTGAAAATATGAATTATTGTGTTTTTGTTTCCTGCCAATGAGCCTGTCACATCTACATAGGGAGTATGTCCTCGTCTACAGAGATTGCCGTGTTGCAGCGCCATGTTTCTACAGCAGCCCAGAACAGACAAACCAAACACTGGCTCTAGATAGGGACATTTGTGTTTCCTGTCGGCCATCGTAGCAAGCAGCCCCTCCGCGATGAGAGCATTGAAAAACACTGATTTTTAACATAAACCTGCTTTATTCAACGTTTTTACCGGTTTAAATCAACAGGTCCATTTGTCTTGGAGAGTAAGAGACCAATGCTGATAATTTAGATCACTGAAAAAACCTCCTGAACATCTGGATCAGAAAAAGGGTAAACATACATTAGCAGGTGCAGCATTACGCCTTACTTATACTTGCTTTACGTATGAAAACAATGTCCATTTCAAATGATGTAGACGTAACTGTCCTCATCCTTTCATGTGTCTTTTATGTTGGCATAGATACAGTCACTAGTGGGCGGAGTCAAAAGTTTCACACAAAAACAAAGGAGGTGACAGGAGAAGGTTGTAATAATGTGCCTTTAAATGGAGGCAGCGTTGTAGACAGTGGTGGTCTGTGCTGCCTTTATATATATCCCAACATGTGGACGGAGAATTCTTTTCTCCTATTATGCATTAATGATTCATTACACTATACCAGTAATTAAATTTCTTCATTGTAACTTGCTTGAACTACACTGCACTGCCTCCACTGTCTCTGATGGTACTGCTCTGTTTCGTCTGTATCTGTAAGCTCTCAGAAAATGTACACAAATACGGACGAAATTAATGCAGATTACAGACAGAAGGTTCCGTCTGTCTCCATTTGCAACGCTGAGAATAATGAGCCTTTAGAGGGCCGTCTGCTCTGCGCAGGGTAGGACAAACATTTATTTTTAACATGAAACTGCTTTATTCAGTGTTTTGACTGGTTTAAATCACCTGCTCCGTTAGTTTTGGTGAGGAAGAGACTTCTGCGGATAATCTAGCTCCAAGTGAAAACCTTCTGAGCGTCTAGATCTTAAGTTATCAGAGAATTTACTTGTTCATTCCATTTTATTTTTTTCTTTCTTTCTTTATCTTTTCATTTCATGTCTTTCTTTCTAAACCTATTTATTTTCCCTTTATGCATGGCTGAAAGGTCTTCATGTTCATTTGGTTGTGTATTTTTTGTTTTAGTATATTCACCTAAACCAATAAAAAGAGAATTAGGAAAAAAAAAGTTATCGAAAAAAAGATAAGCACGCATTATGTGCTAGGTTAGTGGGCTGTCTGCTAAGCACCAAACAGGGCAGGAAAAACACTGATTTTTAAAGTAAAACTGTTTAATTCAGTGTTTTTACTGGTTTAAATCACCTGGTCTGTTTGTTTTGGAGAGGAGGAGACCTCTGATGATAATTCAGCTCCTGGTAAAAACCTCCTAAACAATGAACACTTGGTTTTTTGGCATTCTAACCAGGAGAAGTTTTAGCTGGTTGCAATCTGCAATCCTCATCGCTAGATTTCACTAAATCCCGCTAAACCGACACACTGCTCCTTTGAAACGGGGAGATTTGCAATTAATACTGTGTCAGCTCTGTGAACGGACACTAAGGAAACATTTTTCCAAAAGTAAAACACGGAACACAAGAACATTTCAAATGACAAAGAAAGTAACATTCTTTATAAATATAGAATAAATACAACATAAATCAATCCCACACATTCACTGTTGTCTTTCCTCGTCCTCACAGGAGCTTATGTTCAGTTCAACAGGAAATAAAAACACACTCTCACAAAATAATATCACCTAGATAAATGATAGCAGATCATGGGTGATGACAGATTTGAAATGGACGTATTCTCATTTTTTAAATGCAGTGTTTTTGACATGCACTCTTAGAGTAAAGCACTCTTCTGATAATCTTGTTTTGACTCAGCAGCTTTGTTCCTTTCTAATTCACTGTGCTATCGTTTCTGCAGCACCCCGAACACGTGGGGAGCTGCTGTGGGAATTATTATTCAAAACCTTGAAAATTTTAAATGTCTGAGCAGCAGAAGGAACACGGTGATGTAACTGAGCAAGTTTGAAAATGTTGGTGTGACTACAGTATTTCAATGTTTTAATAGCTATTCAGTCACTGGAGGAAACACGCAAACAACACCTGTCCACTCCCTAAAACGGCCTTTGGGAAAAAAAAGTGATTTCAAACTGTGATTTTGCACCCAATAAGAATAAAAACGTGAGAATAAATGGAAATGGGCTTCCACATATTTCTATTATTTTAGTGTAACATTACTTTCCATGTACTAACATTGTGCAAAAATGAAGAGTTAAACTCTCAGTGAATCGATGAGGTGAATATTCCAGCCATATCTCCAATCTTAAGTATTTGTGTTTCTATTTTACTTTAAATACCTGTTCATAATTCTCCTCTTTGAGGAGTTCAGCTGGTATTTAATCTCACATGTTCAGAGCACGCGTGTTTACACACCAAATAAATAGTTTGCAGTGTGATAATTTCCAACACAGAAAAGAGGGCTCTCCAGACAATACCTGTTCACCTGTCGACAAACTTTGCCTGCCACAGGGGGTGAAAGGAAAAACTAAATATCAGCATATAAAATGTGGCTTGTCTTGATTCCCCGAATTTCTCAGACACAACCACAAAGTGTGACAGATTCTCCAATA
>NW_024617425.1:0-3174 GCF_008729295.1 Plectropomus leopardus | reverse complement strand
AAGAAGGAAGTAGAATAAAAATCGAAAGTCCACATAGGGAGGCAGGTTGGGGTTGTGGATGGGACAAACAAACACAGGACTTTCCTCCAGGAGGCTTGTCTTCGGGACTGTGAGAAACCAAGTGAACTTATTTTACGGTGCGTTGTCACCATGTTTCTTTTCCTAAGCCTAATCTGCGTAGCTTTACGTCAAGTATGTAATGTCACTCCTGACGCACTAATTTGTTAGATATCATACAAACAGCTGTATGAGGATACATTGATGTTTGTGCAGGTGAGTCCCTGTGTGTGCCTCTGACTTGCTAGTTAATCCACTGACACCTTGATTCTTCACTTAAACCTCTGAAAATGGAATGAGAAAACTGATTTGATTTTTTACAAAAACTCGGGGGAAAAAATTAAATTAACAGCTTGAGAAGAAATGTCCCTTATACTGCCAAAAATGAGTTGAGAGGGATTACCATCATATCATATAATTTCATATCATATCATATCATTGTTTGATGATTTTAAAAAAGTGGAGGAAATGTCCAGAAAATTATATTAAAAATGTTCTTATTTATATATTTTCAAAATTATGTTACAGAAAAAAATTATTATTTTTTGAGCACTTTTCCTGAGGTTATTTTCTTTTTTATTTATTTTTTCTTGTTGATTATTTCCAGGTAATTTTCTCATAATTTCTTGCAAATTTTTCTGCCATTTCTTTCAAAGCTGCTCATCGCGCTCCCATGTTTTTGAAAGAAATCAAGCCAAGTTGCTCAGGTATTAAAAGGGTTAATTGCCACTGCTCTGCTCGGCATTGTGCTCATACGGTGGTTATTACCGCTGATAATGTCATCCCTATTCATGGTGGTGAAACGGTCACAGAAGCTTAACGCCCACCCTTTGGTTCCCCCAGATGTTAACGCTGTTAGCTCTGTCAGAAGTGTTGACATTATTAACACTTTGCTGTTATCACTGTTACCTGCAAGCTGCCAGCTCAACTACCTCCATGTTGAGAGCCATGTGGATCCAATACCGTCTCAGACTCTGAATCATAGATATACTCTGAATGTTGCATGCTACTTCTACAATTATAACATGGTGACAGTATTTCATCAGCTTCGTAATGCTGCCAGAGAAGACTGGAGTATCTTTCAGACTCCATGAATCCGACCATCGTGCAGGCAGTCCTTCCTCTGGCCTGTGCGTTGTTGCAGTACGCTGTTATTGCTTGTGTTTTTTCTGCTGGCTCCTCACTGCCATCACATCAACGATGGCAGAGAGGAGCAAAGGGGGAAGCAGCTTTGCCGTGCCTCCTCGGTGTAAGTGCTTAATGTTGTTGTTATTATTCTCCCTGAGGCCGGTGGCTGTCCAAACGGCCAGCTGCTTCCTCCTCTGATGTGCTTACATGTGTTGCTCTTTCCGTTTACCTCATGATGGAAAGGGACACAGGGCTGCTATAAATCACTTTTGCGCTCAGCTGGGTGACACTCGCATGCAATCGCAGGGTGCGTGTTTCTCACACAATTTCTCCTTTGATTTTATATTATCACACTTTTATTTTGACCATGATTTCAGGTTCCTTGCACGATACAGATTTGCTTTTGCAGGTTGTACATGGCTACAGTGTGACTACAGGCACGTCAGGTGGGCAGAGTGAATAGCAGGAGAGTTGCTCAGCACTTCTTTTTTTCCAGACATTTTCAGGGTAACAGGAAGGATTATTATCAGCCGGGAATGTAGCTGGCACACTGGACGGATTTTCAAGAATGTCAAGACTCTGCCCGACCTTTAGAAGAGTGTGGAACAAACTCACAAATCAGTTAGTAAGTGTCAGCATGACTAAAACTCCTGTTCCTCCTGAACAATGAGAGCGATGAGAGGGGGAATCTTGGGAGTGGTGCGAATAGCAAGAGCATGGAAATATTTCATGCCCTAATACGGACGGGAATACACGGAATATACAGTTAAGAGTGTCTTGAATTCTTTGATTTCTTATCTGCTTTGTGTTTGGACTTGCTTTGAAAGGGAAACACCACCACTCCCATTTGTCCTGAGGTCGTGTTCAAGCCAGTGATAGCTGCATTTCACACTGCATTGCAGAGGGAATTATATACAAATGAAACAACATGCAGTGCAGTGTTTGCCAGGAGGGGTGATATTAAGGTGTTTGAGGTTAAGCAAAACCAAACGCTCAGGGGCTGGTGTATGACATGCTAATAAATTTGACATTGTGAAATTTTATGGGCTATTAACATCGCACATCTTGCCCCCTGCTTTCCCAAAGATTGAATTATCCAATAATCAGAGGGAAACAGAGACGCTGTCCAACAGCAGGATGGCTCCAACTGTTCTTTGGAACAGCTCCTGCTTTCCATTGCAGCGGTTCAGTGAAAACAAGACTAAATGCTCTCAAGTGATAATTACAACAAGCCCTATCATGTCAGTTTAAATCTGGAGCAAATAACACATTGTTCTGAATTGTGGCCAAAAGATTTTTAGTCCCCGTTTTGGACACATATGCTGCTTTTTTCTTACCCGTATTGCACGCACTAACACATGGGCAAACACTCTTTATAGTGGATCACCCTGTTCTGTAAAAGGCCATTTAATGTTCAAGCACCTCAAACAGGACCTCTGATGCACACACACCCACTCGTTCATTACACACACACTCACATTCTTTGAGCTGCCGCCATTCCCGTTACTCCCCCAACTCCCACAAGGCATTTAGAATTAATCTCCCTGAAAAGCAAGGAGTTTTAAACTCTGACATCACATATGCACACACGGCCGTAAATCTAACTTCAAATCTTAAAAAGCCCTTTTTTGTTTAAAAAAAAAAAAAGCCCCCACCCTTTCTCTCATTCTTTCCTTCCACATCTTCTACTCTGCTGCTGGACAGCCTTATCTTTCCCTGTGATGTTCAGGCTCACTCTTTAGAGGAAACTTGTAAGCTGTTTTAAATAAATTTTCAAGAAAATAAAAATCTGACCTCAGAAAACAGAGTCACTTCTCCCCACACGCAACACATCATCACATTTGATGGTAAAATCTGTTTTTCTGCGTAAACTCTATGGACTGAACTGCATGTGGTAAGTTGTGGAGTCTTTATGGGACCTGAGAGCCAGCCAGTGTGGGATGCCCTCCCACTCCACCTACACACACACACACACACACACACACACAC